>NC_037603.1:20951-320951 GCF_003073045.1 Pomacea canaliculata | reverse complement strand
CTTCGAGATAAGAGCAAGATTTGAGATACGAGGAATCGCACACTACACCGCTGCACACGACCCCAACATGCGGGGCGGATGTTGGTGTCGTGTGCAGCTTCTAACAGTTTCTCCCACCTCAGACTAGACCTCAGTCTGTGTGCTTGTTTCCCTCGTTTTCGAGTCATTTTTGATAAGTTGGGTTCGCGTTTATTTTTGCTTTTTGTACATTTACAAAACATTATCCCATTTATTTTTGTAACCATGGGTCCGAAGAAGAAGATGATGTCTATTGAATTAAAGCGCGAAATCGTAGAAAAACATGAGCAAGGTGTGCGAGTAATTGACTTGGCGAAGATGTACGGGTGTAGCACATCAACGATATGTTCTGAGCTTAAACAGGAGTTGATAAAGGGTACAACGCCAGCTAGGGGCGTTACAATAATTTCTAAGCTCCGGACTTCTCTCCATGAAAAGATGGAGAAACTATTGACTGTGTGGGTGACAGAGAAGCAGCTTCAAGGAGGAACCTTAACACAAAGCATCATGTGTGAGAAGGCACGAGCGATTTACGGTGATTTGCTGAAGCAGATCCCACACACTTCCACAAACGAAGAATTTAATATGTTTTTATAGAATATGTATTTGTTATTCATAAATAAATGTTTCTTCTTGTAAATACACTTTTTCTTATTCAAAAACACTTAACAAAAACAACTGAGGTGGTGTTTTGGGAGCTGGAACGGATTAATGGCATTTCAATGAATTTCAATGGGGAAAATTTCTTTGAGATACGAGCAATTTGACATACGAGCAAGGTTACGGAACGAATTAAACTCGTATGTCGAGGTACCACTGTATTTTCAATACAATCACAATTTCTACTATTTATTAACAATAAAGTATCTTGCAACATTATTGTGTATAACAGTATCATTCCACTAGCTTTATTTAATGTATTTTCTGACTGTACATGTAAACATCATTTGGGAAGAATGTAGATCCTTGCAGAAAGCATTTCATGCCTTGGCTGACAAGGAAGAATCTAATGTTGATAACAACAAAATTTACCAACCAATCAGTAATGTATGGCAAAGTCTGAGAACTCCACAGATGGTTCTGACCTGACCATGAAAACAAATTAAGATGTCTGCGCAAAGTCTTTTACTCAAAACCTTATCTCCTACAGTGAACCCTTTCCGATATATTTATTTAATTATAACCTTGTTTTTTTTGTTTTGTTTTTTTTTTGTCGTTCGCCTCTTTCACACTTGGAGACCAGCTCTTGATATGAAATTGGTGGTCTTCTGTGTAGTCTCCATTGGCCCGTACAGCTTGTTGTGCAGGGTCTCCGACTGTGGCCACGTCTCTTTCCTCAGGGTACGGAGATTCCTACGGTCCTGTAGGATGTGTTCTACAGTCTGGTCTGCCTCTCCACATGAGCATCTCGGGGACGGCACGAGGTGCAACTTCCTGTGTAGGAGGTGAAGCAGCCTGTTGTGCCCGGTCCTGAGGCGGAAGATAGCGACCTGGTCCGGTCTGAACAGCTGATGGTAACTGTCCAGTGGTTGCTGTGGCCTGTACAGAGACTTAATGATGGTTTTCATCTCTGACATGTTGACTGCATTGTCTTCTTGCTCGTCCTCTGCACCCAACTTAGCCATCCTGTCAGCTTCCTCATTCCCATCTATCCCGCAGTGTGATGGGATCCACTGCAGAGCCGTTCTGAGGCACTTGATGTTTAGCAGCTCGGCTTCCAGGTCTGGCAGTTTGTTATTGTTGACTGCCTGCAGCACTGAGAGAGCATCGGTCAGGAAGACGACCTGGCTGTCATGGTCTGCTCTGCTGCTGATGATGTTTGCTGAGGGTGTGGCTTGAGTAAGGAAGGTGGTCATAAATTTAGGAAATTTATAGATGCTCATTCTCATAGCGGTGATCACCTGTTATACTTTTGCTTTAAAAACATCATTATTATTCAAGTGGCATGTTCAGTATGTCTTCAGTTGGTTTTCTTGAAAACTGTTGTCTTGCGTCTAATATATACAATACATCTTTATTATCTATTTCTGCTTAAAGCAGATATAGAAATTTTTCTTTGTTTGAAGCTCGCAAGCAATAAACTAAACAACATACAGTCGCATCCCACACAGCAGTACCACTAACACACACACACATCTGAAACAGACAAACTTGTTGACACTTGTTGTTTTGTAAACAGAGACACGGACATCGTGATGTGAAAATCTCTAATGACGTCATTTCTATTACATCATAAGGTGATGACGTGGTGATAGACTGAGAGTAGAAGAGGACAAACACTAAAACACAATTGTTGGTGTAAGAGACTGACACACGACTACAGCAGGTGACAGGTGTGACAGTGTCAGTGTCAGTGTCAGTCACCTTCTAGCGGCTAGTCGTCAGTGGAGACAATCACAAGTTGTGACGTACAGCGGGACATGATATCAAGTCGGATAGAGGTACGTTTGTACCGTTCTAAATAACTAGAGCTAAATAAACCTAGATCAGGGTTCTCCAGACAGACGACGACTTTTCTCTCCAGACCACGAACACGATGTCCAATCGCCACCCACAACTCGTCACTGCGGGCCGTGGCCACGTCCTCGATGTCATCATCCTTCATCATCCGCACTGGGATACCCGCTTCTTGCAGTCCTATGACCATACCCGACTGGTCAGTAACGTTATGCCAGGACAACACCAGCACGTCTCTCCACTGTAGACAGGGTGGTGTTGTGCCGCCACTGGTAGAGGTCAATGTTGTAGATGTTGTTGTGCTTCTCCCTGTCAACATGGATATAAACAATAGCATCGTGACGTCATCACGTAAACTGAGAGACACACGTCACTAACACAGTCTTATTTACAAGACTGTTTCTCACCTGTCATTTATCACATAGGTAAGTGTTTAACTGTAAACAACGTTACACTACACAATACACACACCTACCTGTAACACCAACACGGAGACTGTGTAGGAAGCTGGCCACCTCACGACCGCACGTCACACATTCACCTGGCCTGCCACCTGAGTGACCCTGACCTCGGTGATACAGTCGTGTGACTGGCGGGCCGTCTGTGTGGTCGGGCACACCTCGCTCACTGTACGGCAGTACATCACAGTGTGTAGTGATCCTCTCGTCCTGCTTGACTTCCCTGACGACGGCCGGAGGAGAGCGGAGGGGTCTGGTTAAATATTCCACTTGCCAGCCGGCGGGTTCGTTTCGATGGAAACAACTTGCCGCCCACAGATGGAGACGAGGAACTCGTGTCAGCAGCAACTCACACATAATCCGAAAGTTGTTGATTCTGTAGCCACGACTGTAACATAGTATGTAGCTACACGCGTTACAATGTGTACTATTATTAATGTGTGATTCTGTTTGCTAATCATGTGTATAATGTTACCAATGATGTCACCAAGACAATGATGTCACAATAATGACACGTGTTGCAACACAATCTGTGTAACAGTCGATGCTTCAAAACAAATCTATGTTGACAACACAACACCTCCATCAGGTGTTACAACTGTTGAGGAAACATCACCAGTTAAGCACCAAATAGTTGTAATCCAGAAAATGCAGACAGCATCTACCTGTGTGTCTGTCATCACATCACACACTGTACAACTCACCTGTACTCACACCCTACTTCATCAGCGATGACGTACAACGACCCTCCGCTCGCCGCCTGTGACAAGTCGTTGACGGCCTTCTCCAAGTCTTTCCTGCGATCAAGATGATACTGCTGGAGGTGAGGCTGACCGGGTGATACACCTGCTGACTGTTGTGTCTTTACTGTCTGCAGCAACAGGTGATACAACATGGTGCACGCTGCCCGACTTTTACTCCACGTACTGACAACGTAGACGTGGTGATCACATCGCAGCCACTGTATGGCCATCAGCAGCAGCACCACAGTTTTACCTGTACCGGGCGGTCCGGTGACAAAGAGTCTGGGAGGCGCCGTGTGTAGCAGGTGAACTTGCTCCGGGAAAAGTGTTATTACAGCAGTGTAGCACTCTCCTGTCCACCACACGGCCTCACCCAGGGTCTTGACACTCACACGTGGAGGACATGTGCATGGCACAGTCACTGTTGTCGCCGGACCACAGAACCTACAAGAAACGAATGTTGGATTCTTCAGCTCATCTTACTATCAAAATGACGAACTATATATATATATTGAGTGCTTTACATTATTTACTACAAGGTGTTTGATACATTTAGTGATAATGTTTTATGCCTTAACGTCTTCACGTACTTCTGTGATAAGAACCAAAACCAAAAATAACAGTTGTTTGTAAGTTCTGTTTCTCTCTCTGTCACTAACGGTCTACTGTCTACTAAGAGTTGTACATGTCGCGGTGAAGCATGAAATCTCTCTATCTTTATTTCCTTTACTTATAAATACTGTCACCTCCGCAATCTAACGCCAACCTGGAAGAATAGCTATAGTTAACTTTGTGAAAATAGTTTAGCTGATTGAATAAACAAAGTAACCTCACATAACTACTACAAACTGTACAGAATCTTCATAAAATATTTACAGTAAAACCTCGATTTCACATTTCTCAAGTGACCGCCATAATAAATGTGACATAGAGGAAACACTTTATTTGCTTCAGGTGACATCCAGACATGGAGAAAGTATGACAGACACCGCATGTCACAATCCTGTCTAAACATATTACGATGTCAAAGTCCAACAGGTGAGCAGCAAGGTTGTGACCGTGTGTCTATACAAGACTTTATGTCCCCGTGGGGAGGAACTCATCCAAGGTGGCCTGTCCTGTGAGTTGTGCTCGTATTTACATCACGTGTTCCACACGTTGCACGTGTCCCAACATGTCGCTGCCCCCAGGGGCCTGAAGGCAAACTTCCCTCACGTGTCCAGCGCTGTGAAGGCTTCGGACACTTTGTGGTGGTGGACATGTTGATTCTCAATAGTCGTCGTCGTCACTTCCCGCGTCGCCATCAACCCCATCTCCACTGTGTGTCACAGACGCAACTTCCTCGCGTATGTTTTCAAGACAAAGTTCACCACAACTTTCCAAGCTCTCGTTGCAGATAAAAAAAATAGTCAAAGTTGAATTTAGATGCACCAGTCATCTCGTAGAACTTCATTATTCAGGCTCACCTCGCAGGTATCATCACTGTCATGTACAACGTCCGACACACCTGACTGAACATTGAAACGAGGCTTTGCGATACACAGCACCTGAAGCAACTTCCGCATGTGTACCGTCAACTTCACTTGAACATCGAGACCGGACCAAGAGGACAAGACTCGGGAAGAAGGACGCTTTGGTTAGATAACCTTGAGTAAGGGGCGAGTCAGTGACTGTCTGCTGGAGTAATGGTCTCCACCAACTCACCATTGTGGGCACACAAAAAAAAAAAAACAAGAACAGTTTTAACATCAGAGCTGAGTTCATATACAGAATAAACAGAAGTGGGCCGACTACTGAGTCTTGAGGGACTCCACAAGAAAGTGGAGCAGGGTGAGATGTTTGACCATCAACAAACACAGTCTGCATCCTATCAGTGAGATAGCAATTGAATCCCGCTAGTGCAGGTCCAGAAATCCCGTAGAGGGTGTGTAGTGTATGAAGGAGCAGAGAGTGGTCCATAGTGTCAAATGCAGCAGACAGGTCTAGTAGAGTTAAGGTAGAAACATCACCACTGTCAGGGGCAGACTGAGCATGGGGGATGAGCTGGTGCTCCAGTAAGTAGACCACAGCTGTGTTAAACTTACTTTCTCTGTGATCTTTGAGAGAAAAGACAAGTTGGCAACTGGACGATAATTGTTTGACACGTTGACATCAAGCATGGATTTCTTAAGAACTGGCTTCACTAGAGCATTTTTAAACAAAGATGGGAAAACATCTGATCACAAGCTGACAGTCACAATGTTTGTGATGGAAGGAAGTAAAATATGTAACTACTCATGAAGAAGACTTGTGAATATTTGATCTAACTGGCAAGTTGTTGGCTTGGCTTTCAGAATAACCGCCTTTATATCAGCATCACAGGCTGGTTGAAATTTGGCCAGAGAGTGTCCCTGGGAAATATCACAGGAGATGCTGTCAGGCTCTGATATCGAGTACAAAAATGATTGAATGTCCGAAATCTTGTTAGCAAAATAATTTCAAAACACTTGTTGCAACTGTGAAGCAGGATAGTGGGTGGGAAAATGCCATCGCCTTGCTATTTCTAGTCATTCAATTTTAGAAGTCGAAAAGTGTCTTGGGGTAAGTGCACATAATTATTTTAACCTTGTTGATACATTTTGCAAGGTTTTGCTTTACTTTTTACTTTACTAATTATCTGTACTTTTGGGTTATTATCAACCTCGGTAATTATATCCATCTTTTCTGGAAGCGAAAGCACTTTCCTTTTAGTTGCCATGGTTATAGGACTGTTTACCACAAACAACAAAACGCGTGCGACTACATACAGGTCTCGAGTGGAATCCGTTTTAGGATGGGGGTAGAGAGGTGGATGTGGCCAGATGAATAACACGTTCGCTGTATGTAACTGTACATGTACACAACACTGTCATAAAATACAGGTAGCGGGGACTTGAGTTGAGACGTCCTCTTCGATTCTTACTCTCAAAGGATCCCTAGCGACAAGCTTTGAACTTGGGTCTAAACCCAATATTAAACGCTGGCTTGTGGCCGAACATGCACGCGATTGGTCAGTCTTACCACATGACCTGCACTACAACCAATCACGCACCACAGCTAGGTTTTTATAGTTGTTCACAAGCTAACCTTACAAGTCACAAAAGCTTGATTAATGATCTTATCCTCGGCGAACAAAATACTTACACACCAAAAATAATAAATTTTTATATCATATTCTACATTTCTACAACTCACCTGGCTACCAGTGTCCTGTACACTTCACGTGTCATGTGACTGTCAGGTCCAGCCCCAGCCACACGTCGCTGCCACCAGTGTCCGAGTTCCCTCAGCACGTGACTACTGACGTCACACGGTGTCTTGGGGTCAGACAACTGATCACAGCACAGACACAGACCTGGGATGTCGGCGGGGTCTGTTGTTCCCAGATACTGACACAGGTCCTGTAATACAACCACGTGATCAAAAAGTGCGTATTCTTTGACAGTTGTGGTGTTTAAACTAAACAGCTTTTTGAAAATTATAGTATCATCTGATGTCACCAGAAAGGGCTAACCCTCTGGTGGCTTTTAAGTGTGCATGTGTATGTGTATGAGTAGCAGTGTACTACTTCACTGCTGCAGTGGAGGGAATTTCCCAGCAGCGCTGACCACAGAGGGGTCATTCAGTGCATGACGATAGATTGTCTTCAAGGGAGATAATTGTTAAATTATGTGTGAGAGAGAGAGAGAAGTGGCCATATAAGATTACTCCCCAATCTCATTCGGGCTACTTCTGAACGCTTACGAGTTAAAAAAAAAACCAACTGTATTTAATTGGTCTGTAAAAAAGTAAAATGTACACAATATTTTAATTTCATGATGTGAAACAGTTTTTACTTGAGCTATGTTGGTGTCGCCGGAGATGGCCTGTTGAAGTTGACGAGCCGTGAGGTTGGGGAAAGCGATGGTCTTAGTGATGCGCAGACCGGGAGCGATGTCGGACACCAGGTGAGACAACATGGCCTCCGCCTTGTCCAGCTGTGACACGGCCTCTTTAAGCTTTCGCTTTATATTATTATCTATTTCCTGCTGTGACATTTTCAGTTCCTGTAGGTTGTCACCAAATGTCTTCACCTCAAGTACGAGCAAACCAAAATGTCGGTGAAGAAGAAGTACATCAAAGTCTCCTTGTTTCCAGTTTCGGGGTAGACACGACGGAAGACTGAGGGCTACAGGTAACTGGGCAACTGCGGCTGAGTAACAAGGTTCACTCAAGTACTGTCCGAACTTTAGCTGACTAAGTCCTACCAAAACTTCTTTGTTCTGTTTAGACATTGTCTGCAGACACATGAGAACCCGATTCATGGCGGCATCGTCTCTGGTATCACTGTCCTGAACACGAGTAGGTTGAGGACTGGGAGCCTGACCAGCAGCAGGTGTAGTCTTCGCTTGTTTGTTGGACTGACCGGCCTTTCCAGGTGCTGGCTGAAGGACCACAATACTCTCACCAGCAATGGACTCTCTGGTCATCGGCACGCGGTTGAAGTAGACAGGAGGCAGGAAGTAGGCGTCAGAGTCGAGATCAGGGAACGAGGCCTCAACCCATTGTAACCAGAATGTCTGGGCTTGTTCTGATAATGTTAACTGCATCAAAGCCGCTTTAGTACATGAAACGAAAAGCTTTATGCATTACTATAAGTCAGTTTATTTCAACTTCTCATTGAAAAACCTTTATCATTTACTTTTACATAAAACTATTCGAGTTTTCGGACAGGAAATATTTATAACAAATTACCAATGGTATTATTGTTTACCACTTTGTATAGTTCATGTTCAAATCGCTTTTTTTTAAATTGACACTTTTGCTTATATTTATACTGTATTTATTGATATTTATTTTTGCTTATATTTATACCTCATGTAGTTTTTATTTAAATAAATGTGTAAAAAAAACAAACCTTTTTATTAATGAGCTTGACTGCTTCGTCGATCTGAGATGGAACACCACGGATGGTGACAACCTTCCTACCGAGTACAGGTGACGAGTTGACATCAAAGTTTATGTCAGCGCCTGACTGTTTGTTCACCTCGTCAAGTAGACTTATGTTTTCTGTTAAAAAAATGATTGTTTTTTATACAAAAATCTAGCCGACATTGCATTTCAAACTGTAATTAATACAACAAACTAAATGGTAATTATAGTTTTAATGCTCCTAATACCTTTATACATTTATACCTTTATTCTTCACTTCATCTCAGTTATATTATCTCTTTTGGTTATACGCCATTCTCTAGAAAGTACGAACGATCAGCATGTTGACAATGAAATATCTATCTCTGCCCCGACATAGTCCGTCAAGGTCGCCCCCTAGTTCTTGAGTTGTTCAACATTTTCTGGAGAGAAAGGTCCGCATGCAAAAAGTTATATCCAGACCGTATATATACAAACAAGAAAAGCATTGCCCTTTCGCTCTCCGGGAAAGACAGAACTGTAGCGACAACAGTAACACACACACTTTGAAGAGAGCTGGAAGGTTAGCTGGAGGGAGGATGTCAGCTTTAAGGCATTTGGATTGTAAGTGTAGGTGTTTAAATATAGTTATTTGTTTGCAGTGAAATTCATAAAGCAGAGACGAAGGAAGTGCAGTTTGCATGTTATTATTCTGTTTGTTTATCACCTGCTATCTTCTTCACCTTTATCTGTCTGCACTCAGTCTTAGAATTGTGACACTTGTACTCTACTTGCTGACATAAGTAGAATAAAGGCATTCGACAACATTTGCCGGAAGAGAATGTTCCGGATACCGCGCACAGAAGACAAAACCAATAACAAAGCACGGTTGCCACAACCGTAGGATACCAGTGACCCCTACTCGATGGAGTCAAAGAAAAAGGATAATCGAGTTTGGCCATACAGCCCTGCACGAAGCATCTGTCAAAGACAGTTCTTAATTAAAGACAGGCGCGAGTTTCGGGCCTTGTCAGGTACGCGTTGTCGGTCGTTGCTGCCTCTGTGTGTGTGTGTGAGTGTGCTGTGTTCCTGTAGTATACTTTTCTTCTTCATCTTCTTCTTTCCTATTCGCCCCCAGTGGAACATACGGCCGGAACCCCACCCCGCCATCGGACCCGGTCCTGGGCATCCCTTTCCAGTTGGGACCATGTCCTGCCAGCTGTCTCTGCCTCTCTGTGCATTGATCTCCTCCACGTCTGTCTGGGTCTCCCAACCTTGCGCCTCCCCTGTGGGTTCCAGCCCAGAGCTTGTCTCGTTAAATTGTCGGCTGGCTTTCGTAGAGTGTGGCCAATCCAGCCCCACTTCCGCTTCTTTATGTCTTGGCTGGCAGGCTATTGGTTGGTTCTCTCCCACAGGTCTGGATTGGAGATCTTCTCAGGCCATCGGATGTTAAGGATGCGGCGCAGACATTTGTTGACGAATGTCTGTATCTTGTTGGTGAGGGCATTTGTCACCCGCCATGTCTCAGATCCATACAGAAGGACTGACTTTACATTGGTATTATAGATGCGGATCTTGGTGTGTAGAGAAAAAGCCTTGGAGTTTCAGATAGGTCTTAGGGAGTGGAATGCAAGCCTGGCTTTGTTTATTCGGCTTCTGACATCTTCATCTGTACCTCCGTCTTTGCTGCTGACTATGCTGCCAAGGTAGGTGAAACGGTCAGACTCTGTAATACATTCTCCATGTAGTTGGAGTGGAGCTTCTTGCTTGTTGTTGATCCGCATTACCTCCGTCTTCTTGATGTTGATGGTCAGGGCAGTCATCGCTGATTCTTCTGCGAGCCGAGTGAGCTTTGTCTGTGCGTGTTGTTGCTTGTGGGACAACAGGCTGATGTCATCCGCAAAGTCAAGATCCTCAAGCTGCCTGGCGAAGGTCCACTGAATGCCCGTGTTGCTGTTAGAGAGGTTGTTCTTCTCATGATTCACTCTATGACGATCAAGATTGTTGGTGAGAGCATACAACCTTGCCTCACTCCAGTCCTCACTGCGAAGGGGTCAGTCAGCTTTCCCTTTGTATCACCCGGCATGTCGAGTCCTCATACAATTGCTGGATGATGGCAATGAACTTTGGTGGAAATCCAAGCCATCTATTCTATACGAGAGAGGAAAAGCAGCTCACAGAGCACCGGAGATGAAGAACTATAACATCAAGGTTTTCGGCCTGTGCAAGACAAGGTGGAACGGCAATGGTAAGACCAGACTTTCGTCAGGGGAGACTATTATCTACTCCGTATAGGAAGACCATGTAGTATACATGTACATGAAGTATACATTTAGTTAATATAATTAAACTTATACGGGCTTAAAGTGAGGCAGTTCTCCTGTTGCAACTCTTGTCTTTTCTTTTGCAATGAGCGAAGTAAACGCCGCAAAATCTGTTTGTAGACTTGCTTATTGACCAATATATCATGGTAGATGATAAAATCTTCGGCCAGGAACTGCCGGGTATTCAGGGTGTTGTGAGAAGTTGCACCCTGGCTGCTTCACAATGACAATGTATCTGCTGACACCAACCTAACCACACGATTCACCTGATCTTGCTCAATGTGACTTTTATCTTTTCCCCAGTTTCAAAAGGATCATCTGGGGACCTGTTTTGATAGCTTACAGCAGTGATGCCCAACCTTTTTCGGCCTGCGGGCCATACACATTTCCGACATGCGTGTCACGGCCGCTTCACCGCAAAAATACAAAAAAAAGAAAAAAAAAATAGAGCAGATACCATTTTTATTAGAAACAAGTTGTACTTACCATTAATTATGTAGTAATTAGTGGGATATTTGAAGTTGTTTACCCGAAACCAACCTCTGAATGTCCGGCTGCATCGTAGAGACACCAAGACAGAGCACTGAATCGAAATGTTCGTCTATCGAAAAAAAGATTGAGAGACGCCTCTCCGTAGGGATAAATACTTCTTCTTCCCTTTTTTCGTTTTTTTAGGTCTTTCTTTATTACTAACATGCCGATTTCCTGCACTGTGGGCAGAAGTTTCGCTGGCCGGATGGCACCGCGTCGCGGGCCGGATATGGCCCGCGGGCCGTAGGTTGGGCATCCCTGGCTTACAGGTTACAGACAGGGCATTAACGACGGAGCTGAAGGGCATCTGAGATGCATCCCTCCAGCAGTGCATAGAAATATGCCAGACAATGAAGATAAAATGCATCGGACTTCAGGGTTCTACAATAAATGTTTAACCACGTAGTGAAATTAAAATGAATTGTTTCTGACACCAGCCCCGTTACATTGAGACACACCTCGTTACATCATCAGGATACCTGCGAGGTGGATTTTAAGAAGTTGCAACTGAAGACACATTTGGTATACATCACCGTGAAAGGCATCTATCCCTGTACCAGTTAAGGAACGAATAAACGAAATATTTTTCAGAGAATAACACAAAACCAAACTCACCTGTATTCTGAAGTAGTGCAGCCTGTTCGTCGGTCACGGCGTGTAGGTAAACTTCGACTCTTCCGCCGCCTCTAGAACTTTCTCCTCCAGGGCCTCCTTTCCAGCATTGTCCCTGTAATATTTGTTACAAATGTACATGGTAACATCCTAGACTGAACTCCATATACACAGCTTGTCTGATAAAAATACGCATAAGAGTATATTTTACAATAATTTTTACAAATAGTTGAATTTCTTTTTATCATTTATGCAAGTTGTAACCTCTTTCACCTTGACCCGTCTAACCCCAACAGACTCAGTCCTGGGTTGACTACACCTTGTCTCACCTGTTGTGAAGCAGACGGCGGGGGACCAGACATGGCTGACAGTGGTCTCCCCTCAGCAGGACCAAGTCTATAAGAGGCAGCGACTGTCGTCTGCGGTCTGTCAGGACAGGATATAGACTGTCATGTCCTCTCTGTGCTTGATGATGGTAGACAGCTAGGATGTCAAACATGGGCGACACTAGATGTAGTGAGATATTTATTGTCCAAGGCATTCCACATTGTTAGCGCCACTTGTCAAAACATATCACGTGGCTAACTGTAGTAATTAATACAATTTCCGTATATGTACACCTATACAACAAAAGTCAATAGGTCTGTACAGTCACTGTGTGGCACAATGTTTTAAATTATTAGACCTCTGTCTGCGTGTGTGTGTGCTCGCACACTTGACCTTTTCTGCATGTAGCAGGGAGGGGAGAAGAATATTGTCTTTACCTTTAACTCAATAGTCGAAACTCTCTGTAATTATAAAATCGCAGTTTTAAAGTACTATGGATTTGTCGTCTGACAACTATATTCGCAAATGTCTAATACAAAAGATAGTGAGGCGTTCTTTCATAAACATTAAGCTTTATGCCAAACTGATGTTAAAAGTGTCGAGTGGCTCTTTAATCTTTATTTGCAGCAGCTATTCTATGTACACACCACTATAGACACGTTTTGTCACAGCACGTGTTATTTTTAATGCCAACTCATTGACGAAATCAGATTCGTTGTTATTACAGGTAACAGTACTGTTTACACCTGATTATAACACAGCAGCAGGTGTTATAGCGGGACAACACAAAGGTAGACAATTGACTTAAGCCGCGAAATAAAAGTTTGTCTACCTGTACAGGTGAGACGGCATCGCTCTGTCACTAATGGCGTCTACACCAGTTGTACAGGTAGAACTTGATCTTACTGCCAGCCCAAAAAAGTCTCTAGCGAAAAGCGCTGAGCTTGCATCTAGATCTTTCCAGGGCAACATGCGTTCAATTGGTCGGTCACGCCACATGACACACCACAACCAATCACGTTTCACAGTTATCACGAGAAGTTTTCATCAGCTCTTGCGTGTGTTACGTCATTTCTAGAGAAAAGAACAGATGTTAAAATCACACTGTAGCCCTGTCCCCACTCTTCCGTGACATCACCCATTATTATTTCCCAAACTTTTCGATAACCAAATACAACCAATTCTGTGAAATGTCTATGAAATACGGGGACTTACTGCTGATATCAACATTGTAGAAAACATTTATCTGTTGGCCATGAAACGTTTCGTGGGCGTCACTTCTCGCACTCCAAATGCTGTAGTTTAGGGTTAAGGTGGAAGATGTCACCCTTATATATGTACATATACAAGATACATTCCATGCTGGCTTAGACTAACTCATCTCCCTACGAAGTGTGTATCTAGGAAAGCACTAGTAATATTAGAAAAGCTACTTCAAAATAATGACACAAAATGTGGCTGAACCATATAATGATAATCCTGTACAAATTTAATTTTGGTATCGTTTTGGAAAAATCAAGGCGTTAAAAAAGTTACATTTTTGTTTCAGGGAGTTCAAACTAAGGCAATAGACTGTCATCAACAGGACTGACATGATACACTCACCAGTAGCTTATGTTCTCTGTATATTCTTTTAAAACAGCTTTATAAATTACTCCATATCTTCACCTCATAAATAACAACTTTGAAGACACCTTACATTTACATGAGGTATAATGAATGTTCAGTGTCACAACCTTAGCTACTTTAAACAACAGTTCTCAATGCAATGTCCTTCTAGTTACAGTGACGAGACTAAAATTCACTTTGTGCTTGTTTGCCCTACGTATATCACATTTGAGAGAAAAGACTATTCCACCAAAGTTTTATAATGTTTATCTCACTTAAGATTGTCTGTACTCACGGTCGATAACAATCCAGACACAAGATGTCGCCTCGCCATTTACCTCTACAAAATGGAGGAATCAGGAAGTGACCCACTAGTCTTTACTTGGCCGGTGCTCTATTCTCTATTATCTCTTATCACAAGGAAGTAGTACAAAGTCCAGAAGACATAACATTAGCAGTGGTTTTTTTATTTCTTGCTCGCTGCGTCATTCGAGATAAGACAAAATGTCAAGAAGAAAATTATTGCACTGAGCTGAACTGTTGACATCAAAACAATAGTAATAGCGGGACTGTACCCGTCTACTGCTCTCCTACTCTCTCTCAAACACACACTAACACACACTAACATACTAACACTGACATACTAACAGACATTAACACACATGCTAAATTTAACAACCACTAACACACCCAGAAACACACATACTTACACACACACTAATACTAAGACATAAACACACACGCTAACAAACACACTAACTCTAATATTAACATACACAGACACACAAACACAGAGTAACATGAACAAACAGACACAAACACACACAAACACACACACTCACTCTAACACACACACTCTAATATTAACACACAGCGACGCACAAACACACACTAACACTAACAGACACCCAAACAAGCACACACGCACACACTAACAATAACAGACTCACTAACGTAGATACTAACACATACAGACACTTTGGCACACACACACACTTGCACACTCAGACACTATCACCATGTAGCACACAAGGCTAAATGTAGTCTTATCGTTTTAACCAATGGTTTTACTGCACAAGATTTGCAAAAGACGGAATTTTGTTAGACCATGAGCAGAATAAGAAGGTTGTTGGTGTCATTTGGGGAGCTTTTTTGTTGGCCTCACATGTAGGGGCTGTTGTACACATTTAGTTTATTCAAGTAGTAATTACCTTGATTTACCCTGTGACAATAATATGTGCCTGATTCATATTGATAATATTTAAGTGACAACTCATTGGGTGTGATCATTCTGAATTATGCGTCATAACTATCTATCTATCTATTCATCTTCGTGCATCAGTTTGCACACAAGGCCTCAACCAGAGTCCACCACCGATGTCGATCGGCTGAAACCCGCTCCAGGTGACCCCGTGTCCAGCCCTTTCCTTTCATCTCTCTTTCCACTGTTCTTCGCCAAGTTTCCTTTGGGCGGCCTCGTTTTCTTCGGCCGTCTGGAGTCCATCGTTGGGGGGACTCTGGAGAGGTCTGCTGTCTGCTGGCGGAGCACATGTCCAATCCATCGCCAACGCCTTTTGTGCGTTTCTTTATTGTTGTTACTCTTGCAAACTTTGCTGACATAGGCATTGAAGTCGTTCGCTAAACCATGGTAAGGTTAATCGGAAGTTCTGTGGTCCCGATCTCGTTCTAACAGTTAAGTGAAAAAAATCATCTGCCAGCTGTCCAGGGGATATAAGTTCGTGATCACCCAAAATGATGAAAGCACTCTACAAGATAAGATAATACTTAATTTTTTCCCAGTGGGCTATTAATTGTACCTCAAAGAAATACCACAACACACTGTCATATCCTCAAAAAGTGATACACTGATTCTCAATTTCCTTCAAAGTTTGAAACAGTATGCACATGCACTCATATCTGCACCATATAAAAGAGAAGCTAGATTAGTGATACCAGTTTTCAAGATGTAATTAAAGAAGATCCTCTCTGGTGCGACATTGACCTTTGAATATTTTAAATTCAAAGTGACTTTGTGTTATGATGACGTGCACATGTACTGGGTAGTTGTGATTGTCAGTTGTGGTGATAGCAAAAATGGTTATGAAATATTTTGTCTTTGGTGTCGAACACATCATTAAAACTCCTCATAAACATTCCTAGACAATGCAAAACAGACAAACCACGGACATATGTTGGATATTAGTTCCTGGACAAACTGATTTGATCACATGCACAAGCAGAACCACCTACGCACTCACCGATCACAGCTTTTCCAAATTCTATAATGAGGGGAGAAAAAATTCGTTTATTTACCCAAACGGCTTAGTGATGGATCTTGTCCAACAGTGGCACCCATGTACTACGGTCAGCACCGCCTGGCACGTCCACCACAGCCTGCTGCTGACAGACGACTGACCAGGACACGCTGAACTCCGAGGTTGACAACAACTTTTGGCTGGGGCTGAAATAATAGCCAGCGCCGACACCATCGGACACTTTCATCTCCAAGCTTTGCTCCACAAGAAACATGCGCACAAGGATAGAAGAGGCAATGGACAGCCAACAGCCACACAAGTACGTTAGAAACAGCGCTGAGCAGACGACTGGTGACGTCAAACACAACAAACGTCAGCTGATCTTTATCTGCCCTATCCCTCTACAGCAGGATAAAAATAGCCTGCGACACTGACGCTGAGGTTCGTCTGCTACGAGCGCGTCCATCGTAAAGTGCCTGGATTACATTTCACGGGAAATTACTAGAAAAATAGCAAACACTCATTTGTGTTGCTCTTTCTGTGTCTGCACCATACCGTGTCCACCTACACACAACTTCATATCAACTGCCTCCTTCTTACATCCCGCCATAATGATTTCTTCATACAGTTCGTAGACAGAAATCCAGCTGATCTGTGGACGATTTACCAGAATGTGTGTTTGTGTGTGTGGAAGGCTAGGCTGTTGTGTATGTGTTTGCTTTGTAAAGCACCATCAGCTTGCCTGGCCATATTCAAACACCTTTATCTATTATTTTCTTTCATCTACTCCTGCTAAGAAACTGAGTCCTCTTGATAGATCATCCGGTAGTATTCTAGTCACTTATGTAAATTCTTTCAGCATATACAAATTGTCTATGATAGCTATGTATATTTAGAAATGACCTCCACTCCCAGGAGCCACACAGTAAACAATTAAAAGTTAGAAAGCTACAATTAATACTGTATAGTCAAAACATTAAGGACATCGGTTTCCGTCACAAGAAGTGCAGCTAACGTAGGCACAGTTGTTATGGATAAAATCCATTCTTAACCCGGAAAATGTCCAATGTCTGGCATTGTTTTGTGTGAAAGACACAGGTAACGATAACGCGTGGACTCGATGCAGATTTTCTGTCGCATAAGAGAACACAAAGATGGATACTGTGTTCTGTAATTGCCCTTGCTGATTGATAAAGTTGTCTTGTAATGTACTGACCACATCAGGGCTTACAGTTTGTCCTGCACGTCCAGTTAAATAGACGGAATTTAAGGCCATCGGATACGAGCATAGCGAGTTAGTTTCCCTCTAAATCTTTAGTCAAACACACAATAACCAAATAAGCATGACCAAGCTATAGCAAAATAACAATCATTAGGATATATAAAAACCTTTATTTCAAAATTTAAATACATGAACGTGGATTTATAAATGTATGAAATCATAGCACCTGGAATGAAAGCGAACTGGTTGATCTCCCCTCTAAGACCTGTCTCAGCTACGACATGACAATGGTTCTACTGTATTTTAATGCTCACTTATGTTATTATGACAGATACATCAGTAACAACATACAGTTATTTCTGCAATAAATGACTACAGTCTCGTTGGTAGTCAGCTAAGTACAACAGTGTCTCACTATGTCAGACGGGCGATGGAACCTCCTGTTATATCAATGTGATGCTGTTACAGTATAACTTTCTTCCAAGTCGCTGTTCCCAGCGATAAATTTCTAATCATCTTTAATCCCTATAGGAATATTTTACCAAAACACAAATAATAAGAAGATATAAAGTTTTTCATGTCAATACAGCCACATTAAAGAGAACATTACACATCTTTTAGTTAAATAAATCCAAAAAAAAAAACCAAAGCTTACAGTAGTTTATAAAGTTAAGCAGTTTCCAGTCAGTGTTGGATATTTATATTGGTTTATTTCACAAGAGATTATTTAATGGTTTGCCAGTCTTCCTATACAGACCACATCATGCCTGATAAGCCTACTGCTGTGAGGAAGGTGAGGGTGAGGTGGAGTGTGCCGGTTGTCCTACTCCACGACACAGACGATGACATTGGCGCCTGTCCCTGGTAGACAGAAAATGAAATAAAATATAGAGGGACAAAGCAGATATAAAGTGTGGTCTAAAGATTATTTTATTTATTTTACTTGATACAAAGCGTGTTCTGTCTGTGTTTCTGTGTGTCCGCACGCACGTGAATATTAACGTGAAACGCTCGCGTATGTGTGTGTTTGGTCGCGCGCGCGCGTTTCTCAGGAACTTAGAACTGTACACATAAACCAGAACACATGAATATTTATTTTTGTTACTAAGGTAACAGGTATTCTCGTTCCTTTCTTTTAATCGTTACGTTCGTGAACAAGGAAAATGCGTTTTCCTCAGACATCGGTAGCGTTGTAATCTTCCAGATTCCCTTCTGTCTTCAGATGCTCTCATAAAATATATAAAGAAGGAACACTGAGTGCTTCCTAACCTTACTTATCTTTGGTAACTGTTTAACGATATCCTTTAAAACGGAATGTTAGCAGAAGACAGACTACAAACACGCGCTTGCACAGACGCAAGACACGCACGCATAGACACACACACGCACATGCAAACGTACCAAATATAATAAAAAATAACAAAAATTGTAAAGACTAAGCTCACTTCCATGGAGAAAGGATTGCTGTAGGTGAAAGGACTAAAGATGTCACTGTCGGTGAACGTGGAACGTGCACGACATGTCACCTGTAGATATTAGCAGATTATTATGTGATGTGTCAAATATGTGTTACTGCTAGTGATAATAGTCTAATACGAACAGTGCATTTATAGAATTAATTCTTGACAGTACAGCGGGCTCAGTGAGCTTATGTAGACAGAATTACTTATGGTGGTCACACAAAGGGATTTACCGACAGACTGTCGTGTGCGTGAAACTTCTCATTCACCAAAGACATGGAAAGACCAACCTCCCAAGTAAATAGGAGAAAACAATGAATGTAAAGTGTCGGAGGTGAAAGAAAAAATAATTTCTGCAGTTTGCAAGATGTATAACGTCTATGTGTTGCCAGTGTACGTATAACATACTCTGGTTCATTCCATGCAATAACAATAAAAATATTGTTTGAAATTTACTCAGCCGACACCTATCCCATTTATAGTAGCATTCTGCACAGCACCCATACCATTGGAAACAAAGAACCAAGTGCACAACACATTACTCATTTTTTAAAAAAAGTTTTCAAGAAAGGCATCAAATCTGTTTAGATAATCAGTTTTTTAGAAACGCTTAGCTTTACCTTTTAACCGTATCACACTGATTTAATAAACCAATCAACCTGCCAGTACAAATACTCACTCAATTTATTGAAATACATTATATCGTAACTTATAAGGGCAAAGAACTCTTGAAAATATGTGATTAGTCATGTCTGTGATTTCGTTGTTTGACATTTCATACTATCACGACCTAACTGTACTTTTCATTCATCCAACAGACGGAAAAAAACATAGACATTCACTAAGGAAACAAACAGAAAAACAAAAGAAGAGTAAGCTACACACACCCACAGACACAAGAAAACAAACATGCAACATCGACAACAGACCTGCTTTGCGTAACTAACGTCAGACGCGTTAATGACAGCCTCCAGATGTCCACTGGGGAGGACCGACTCTTGAAGCCAGTCGTCATCGACACTCCAGGCCATCCGGAAGCTGGCTGTGGGCTTTGAGGCATCAGCGTTGACAACACATCTTAACTGGGTGTTGTCCTCTGACCTGCTCACGTTCACTGATATGATGGGTGGATAATCCGCTGCAAAACAGGCAAGTCTCTTTTATCTGACTGCATAATCACGCCGAAAACATTTTGTTCTCTGAAATTCACCACTGTGTACAATTAAATAGACAAACAATTTACATATTGTAGTATAGCGCTCTTCCATTTTTTTGATGGCCAGTCACTTGGAACTCGAATGGAGGAAAGTATTGTAAATGAACTCCTTCCATCCATTAAAAACAAATACAAACAAATGTCAAAATGTCATCCTCACATGGAGCTGTTGGCACGATAGACCACTCCGTCGTGCTCGCAGAAACATTGCAGACTTGCGAGTTATCCTTCGGATTGAGTTCCCCATCTTGGAAACACAGGTTGTTGATCAGACACGTGTCTGGCTGAAACCACAAATCGCCAGAAGTAATTGCTTAGAACTGACTACAGTCAAGAAACCTTGGTTATAATAAAAATGGGAGTTGTGGCTGAGTCTTGTCTTTTTTAGACTATGAAAGTGGTGGATATCAACATAATTTTCATTCGTTTTGTTGTTCAACATGAAATAAAGGAACATGAGACGCGCAGAAGTCGAGATTGGAGACTTGATTTACTAGGAAATAATTGTTAAAAAATAGTGTATGCGCTTTGGAGCTGAAGGTGTATAATCAGAAGCTGAGAATGTGTTACGACAGTTAGGTATTACAATTACAGATAAACGAACCCCAAATGCTAAATGTAATTATTAAGAACAGAAAAGGGAGAAAACCTACCAGTTTCTGGCATCCCTCCTGTGTACAGCTCTGACAGGACGAGTCGTAGACAGTCATGTTCACTGCGTTGCTATAGCGATCGCCATCGATAGTAGCCGTGATATAAAACCGCTTGATGGACTTCTCTGAAGTTAAAACAGTATTATTTAATATTACCTTCATCTCAATATAGATATCTTTTATTATTTTGTTCCTGGCATTGCCTAACAAAACAGGACGGTTCATAGGCAGGAGCAAGTATGTTGGACCGGCCTACATGTCACATGACATCCATGGACAGGAACCATACATTCAGAAGAGAATTAAAAGCTCGTTACAGGTTAATTACCTGTTTTGATGCCAGCATCAGGTAAGACACAGCCGAGTTTGCTAAGAGTCAGAAAAACAGCCTCTTCCATAGAAGCCCTTTCGGAAACTGATCCATCGTCCTAGAAATATAACAAATCTGATATTTTATTAAACTTATAAAATCTTCATATATTTCAATGACAATTTAAAAATTATTAGAGGAAGGTCTTATTTGCTTTAAACAGCTGCAAAGCCTTACCAGAATTTCGTGAATTTTGCATGCCATTGTTGCCGTATTCTGAATATTTTCAGCGTTGATGAAGAGTTTTTTGCATGGCCGTTCATTAAAGTCACACAAGCTGGACCTGTGCAAAACAAGATGAACGTCTGTTGTAGCAATGTTTGTTACTGTTTGATTTAATTTATTTTTTTTAAACCCAACAAGCTTAGTGCACGATGAGCGTTGTTTTGTGATCCACTACTTTTTTGTATGTTTTCTATTGTTTTGGGCTATTTTCAGTTAGATATTTCTATTTTGATTGCAAAAATTGATCTTTTAATTATCTCAGTCATGTATCTAAATTCTTTTTCTTTAGAATCGTTTCTGAAATAATGCACTCCATGGGCCTTCAAAAATTTGCTGTCAGCTACTGCTACTACTACAAGTTCTGTTCCTCACCCTCGGATCTGAAGCAGTTTAGGTGGTTCATCTTTTATCTGACAGTTATCGCCGATGAAACCTCTGTTACACACACAGCGCCCTCGGTCACATCGTCCGTTGATGTAGCACACAGGGTTGCAGACGTCGTCAGAGATCTCTGGCTTCACGACACTTTCTCCGCTGGGTGTGGTGACGTAGTTATCCGGGTTCTTGGCCAGCTCCACCTTGCAAATTGTCAGGAAAGTGTCCACGATGGCTTCCAGTCCTATGTAATTATCAGCTACCTGGAGGTCAGAATGAGAGTAAAATCCAGAACAAACAGGATTAAAATACAACTATTAATGTAACAGGCAGAGATATGCGTCAAATGAGATTCGTATAATAGATTGCTGAAAGTTAAGAAGTATTCTGTACATTTTATGTTTTCAATACTCACTAAAAGATCGATCTTGCAGTTTTCGATCAGCCCTTGAATCTCCTGAGTTTTGTCCTGACAGTGAGACCAGAGCTGAGACTGTCTCAAGGCGGTGGAGCAGTAGTTCTCTGCTTGACTCTCGCTGATGCCAGTCGATGTCGGCCATGACAGTTTTGGCGGTTGGAAATCTGGAACATCAGAGCTAATCACCTTGATCGACCCCCATCTTTCCTTCTCCTTAATCAACTTATTTCTCTCCCCTAACGCACTTTTTTGTTTCAATCGCCATCATCCTTATCACTATCATCATCACAAACACAACCATGGTAATTATGATTTAATTACATAAAACAAAATACATTTACCTGCATAATCGTTAGGGTCGTAAGGTTTCTGTATTTCATCAGAGTCGACGTATGCATTACCACTTGCAGATCTCTTTTTTCTGAGTGTTTCCCATCCACCTCCCGTAAAATCACTTTTTCTTGTGGTATCTTGGCAGTCAGGACACTTCACATGCAAATATTAAAAAGAGCATGTCACTGACAAAATATCCATTGCAACATCTGTTTTATTGGGTTAAAAAGTAGAGTAAGATAAATATGATGATGATTAGAAGGATATTTGTGACAGACATGTATTATTCAGATAGGTGAAGTCAGATTTTTTTAAGTGTCTACACATATATATCTTCATTTCAGCAAAATAATACCATATACTTTTGTTAAACAAGTCAGCTACGAAAGAAAATCTCTTACATTCATGTTAAATTTAAAGAGAGATTAATGAACAAAAAAAATTAGTCAAAGCTGCTGTTGTAACTTGCAGGGATAAGATAGAATAAAGAGCAATGAATAAAAGTGCAGGAAACAATCAGCTAGATGATGACACTTCAAGGGTTGAAACTATGTCACATCAGTCCCCCTTCCCCATCCTCAGTGTTCAAATGCAAAGTTCTGCTGATGATGTTTCATTGCGTATTCGTTGTGTGCTTAGTAAATTTTATTTAAACAGGCACTTATTAAAAAAGTAAAATAGCAAAAAAAAAAACAAAATGTTGTTAGCTTTTTATAGGATTCATACATTGGGTTAGCAATGACCTGTGAACAGTTCACTGCACAAAAAACAATTTAGATCAAACTTGTTGTTTTGTTTTTGTTTTTGTTTTTTTTTTGCTTCAAGCATAAAGTGCCTTGCATAAACAGCCCCGCAAACACACAAAGATTGGCCCAGAGTCGGCATTAGCTGGGCGCGTTATTGGCTCCAATATTGGTATTTCCTTGGTTACAATATTAACCCACGATTGGGAGTGAAAACTGGCCCAACATTGGCCAAAGAAGGGTTTAAGCCTGGACTAATCTTGCCATTCCATATACACCAACGTAACGCCTAGCTTGGGCCACGATTGATTCAAGACTGACTCAAGACTGGATGAAACCTCGCATTTACATAGCACCAATATAACGCCTAGCTTGGCCCAATGAATAAAATATAGGGCCAATCCTGGCCCAAGCGTGGCATTGCCAAGATTCCTCCAGGTTTGGCCCAATTATGTTTTTCTTGGTATTAAGTCCCCATCAAAGCCTCTTCTTAACCCTTTACTTTCTGTAGCGCTGAAGGCTATCATGCATGTAATGTAAAAAATCTCTGTAAAAAGCTGTATTTAGTTCACAAATTGTAACTAGACTAACATTAACTGTTCACTTGCAAGTTGCTATTCGTGTGCAGAAACCATATTAGAACATTTTTCATACCAGCAACCAAGCTATTCTTACATTCAGATGTCTTAACCACCTCAACACAGTAAATATAAATATTAACCCTTTTATTTTTAAACCACGAAAGGTGGGCTCGGCCTTTCATATGTATACATATATACAACACTCCTCATGAAAGAAAAAACCGCACAAGCATATTAAATGCTTTTGTTTTTGATAATCCTTTCATAGGAATAAAAATTCCAATTAGGGCCTGTCTTCCTACGGTTTTTCACCCAAGTTGAATCCCCACCAGATCTTGGACAGAATTTTTATGTGCGTTGCCTAGCACCAGCTACTCATTAGGCACAGCCACTGCTGCTTTCTTGCCATTTTTGACAATCTCGATAATGCGGTACATCTTTTGACATCGAAAAAGTCATATCATAAAAACATTTTATCAATAGAAAAAGCTAGGGACTTTTTGCTATAGAAGAACTTTAATAACCCGAAAAACTAGTTTTAAAATCTTATTTAATGTTATTCATAACTTTTAAAAAATTAATGATGCATTTCTATAGGGTGAACTATAAAATGATGCGTCTCCAGTTTGCTTAGTGGGATTCGCTCATCTTTGCTAAAATTTCAGATATTGAGCGATGAATATTTAATATCTGGATACTTTTAGCTTAAAAACTTTCTACGATATGTGAAGATCTGTAACTGAAGATGGCACAAACACGACCACTTGCGTTTGTGTGAGTGAGCGTTCTTGATATTATATATATTTCACATTTTTTAGACTGATAACTATAAAAATAAATATAGTTATAAAATATTTAACACAAAGTAGCTATAATTACAAAACTTTTAGCGAACGATAACTTGATAGTCATGAATATTCATATCAGCAAGACTGGCTCAATGTCGGTGGCCACGATTTCGTCACAAGCAGTGGTGGGTTAACGGCTTTGCCAAGCTTTGCCAATCTCCCCCATCGCAGATCGCGTTGCACGCGCACCATGAACTTTGGCAAACGTTTGTTTAAGAGATGCTTGGCAATGGGCAAACCAGTGTTATAAGTTTTTCCCAAGATTGGCCCAATCTTGCGTGTTTGCTGGGAAACACCTGCACACTGCTGGGTAAAACAATGTGACTCACATAGTGTCCTTCAAAACCTTAAAAAACATGACTGTGGAAGCTCCCTAAGGGTAGTTCAGAATGTAATATCATATTCAAACTTCTGACAAAGAGAGTAACAAAACATGGGTTTAAGATATCTGTTAAAACCGTAACATGGGCTGGTTTCCATGTAATGTCTCGAAAATAAGTGCCTGTTCTCGAGTGGCAAATGACATAATCCAGTGATGCCCAACCTTTTTCGGCCTGCGGGCCATATCCACTTCGGACAGCCGTGTCGCGGGCCACTTCACCGCAAAAATACAAAAAGGAAAAAAAAATAGAGCAGAGACCATTTTTTATTAGAAACAAGTTGTACTTACCATTAATTATGTAGTAATTAGTGGGATATTTGAAGTTGTTTTACCGAAACCAACTTCTGAATGTCCGGCCTCATCGTAGAGACACCAAGTCGGAGCACTGAATCGAAATGTTCGTCAATAGAAAAAAAGATTGGGAGACGCCTCTACGTGGGGTTAAATACTCCTTCTTCCTTTTTTTTCGTTTTATAAGGTCTTTTTTTATTACTAACATGCTGATATCCTACTGCAGAAGTTTCGCGGGCCGGATGGCACCGCGTCGCGGGCCGGATATGGCCCGCGGGCCGTAGGTTGTGCATCCCTGACATAATCTATTGATATCTACAAAAATCCGCGAGCCATTTCGGCTGGTCTTTAAGAGCACACGACGGCAAATTGCTGCCTCTATCCACATCAGCTTTCTTCTGAGCTGTGAACAAGTTAGGTTTCCTTGATTTTGTCATCATTTTTGTTATATCAGCACTATGCAAATTATTGTTTAAGTATTTTCTTGGTTCATTTTGTTATACTGACCACACTGATCGGTAAAAAATGTATTTTGTTATAATGAGCCTATGTTTTATTTAAGTAGTGTGATTATATTATTTCCCAAATGAGGTAATAATTCCGTACTAAAAATAATACAAACACAGTTCTATTATGTCATTGATTATGTCATTAATATTCGTTCTCCCAGATATTTTCCGGAACGAGGGTCATTTTAACAGCAAGTGGATAAATAGGTGAATAATAAGTGAATAAATAAGTGAATAAATAAATAATGACTAATATTGGCTAACCGTTAGTGCGTGTGCCACTATGTCTCCCTGGTAAGCACAGTTTACAGCTCCACTGCCGTCGTTACTGCACGTGCAGTATCGAGGCACGTACGAGTCCCCCATTTCTGGAGGTACAATCCTGAACAAGCTTGTACTGTCATTGTTTCTGAAGCATTAAATGATGTTGTGGAGTTAAAGCATAAATTCACGAAATCTTAGTGTGTTTAAACATAAAATATCATTCACATTGACAGTAAACAAAAGTTATCTGATCGTAGAAAACAACAAAACATTAGTGATTACTTCCAGGATTCTGTGAAATCCTCTGGTACATCGTCTGCAGGCATTCTGTCCACAAAGCCAGACCGGTGGGTCAGGTCGTTGTTTGTGTTGTTATCAAACGTCCCGCACAAGCCTCTTCCATTGAGGTAGTCGGTGCCAGGAACCAAGATGTCCAGGTTGAGAAAACCACCAAGCCATGCCGATGCGGTAATTTTAATCTCAGAACTGGACGGAAAATACAGCTGCCGACAAAAACAATATCAGCATATTGTTTGTGACAATAGCCGATACAATGTCGACAAACAAACTAAATGTCAAGCCTAAGACCTAATAGAATAAAATGTATCCGTTTACATAATAAATCGAAAGGGAGACTGTTGACGACTTGAGGTGCTTGCCAGCAAGACAATTTTTCCACCCTACACATCAAACACTTCTAAATTAGAGCCAGCTACCTGTTCTTAGAAACATAGAATAATTTATAGTCATTAAAATATATTTCATTGAGTAGATTTTTGTTTAATGAGGTTTATTTTATTCTCATTTTTGTTTTATCTATTTTAGTTTATTTTTATTTTAGTTTTGTTTACTGCTGTATTTGTGCTGATTTTTATTCTTTGGTCATATTTAAAGAAATGAGAAATGCAGTGATGCATCGGGAAAACTGTTCTCAAGCTGTCACCAAGAAAAGTAGGAATTTGTAAAATATGCAAACAGTTTGCGGGAGAGTGAGAAAAGTAACGGTCACTCAATCCTGCACACAGACATAAGCATATGTATCTCTGTCGAAACGAATAGTGAACTAATCTGAAGAAGGACCTAAGGCTACTTCAATAAGGTAGAAGTGAGAAGCAGACAAGAAGTGGTGGCTGTGTGGAGACTGACCAGTACACGCAAGAGTGGACGGGAATACGTACTGAAACGAGTATCAGACGCCATCTTGAATGTAGCTCAATGAATCTACATCCGCTAGAGCGATCCGTAGTCTATCAACAGGGCCTAGAATATAAACTCTTTGAATCATCACTGGGCCCATTCGAATGACATTATCCAAGGTCATGGGAAAAAACTGCAGCTTAATGCACAAGCTCAGAAAAGACACGTGGATGGTGAACCTGTCAAGGAACCTTCTCAAGTAAGAGCCAGTAGGACGCCACAGTGTCATTCAAGTGAAATATTTGTCCTGTAATAAAAATAGCAGCGACCAAGCAGAAGAAGAAGGAGAGAAGACAGAATCATAATTAAAGATGAATTACTATTATCGTCGATCCATCCGTAGCTTGAAGTATAGTCGTGCCTTCTCTCAAAGGCCTGGGCACGCTGATTTCCGGTGACCCAACGCTTTGGCCGTAGAAGCCATGGTTGCAGCCATTGACCCTGATCAGATCGTCCTTCTCACGAACCGCAACTCCACAGACACAGGTTACCGCCCTGTCTCGACGCTCTTTGAAGCAAGGCCACGTCCGAATCTGAACCTGAGTGGTAGGAAACCAAGAATGTGAAAACGAAATCTTATCATTTAATTTCATAAGGTATGAAATGTTAGAGTGAGAATGTTAATGTCGTTGGAAGTGAGAACGTTGTTCTTGCAATCTCAATGTTGAATTATGTGACGTGCTCTGTGTGTGTGTGTGTGAGAGAGAGAGAAAGAGACAATTAACAATTAATATCTTTGAAATCATTGACACCGTCATTAGGACAAGTGGAAGATTTAACCATAATATTAACAAAGCAAAGCATAATATAGAAACCAATATGTAAAAATGAGTGTTTTCATTCGGTCAGAATCCAGAAATACGTCTGTGGCCAGTAGGCATTAAAACTTAACGTTTAACTCTCAGTATTCTGCTCCAGTGACTCCTGTTTGGTTGTTTTTTGCTTTTTAAAATTTTTTTTTGTTTTGTTTGTTTTGTTTTGTTTTGTTTTGTTGGTTTTTTTTTGTTTTTTGTTTTTGACTTGCTATAACTCCACAAACAGTCTATCAATGGCAGAATTTCAAATCGTCTCTTACATCTTCTATGTGGCATGTGGGCATGAAATACTTCATGCAAAGATAGAAATGTGTATGTGTATGTAAATATCTTCTATAGTACCGATATAATTCTGTCATATTTACATTGCGTGTAAAGTGGAAGACTCATTTGACTATCTCAATATCCCTGTGAAAGTGAAAAACTGAAAACCTTGACAATTGAACCTTGGTAACTTAGATTGTATTCATCAGCTTCAATAGCAGAGCGCAAACAAAATAAACCTTGAGCTGTGTGAATGATTTCTGCTACAACGGTAGGAAAAAAATAGAGGTATTCAGCTGCACTTTACCTCAAAATCCCTTTGGACATTTTCGTAGGCAGTGTAGTCACCCACTTTAAACAGATGAAATGTTCTGAAACAAATAGAACTGCTGTTTTCCAGAGTTTCCCACATTACTTAATTTTATTCTAAATTAACCACTACATTAGACAAGCAGATTAAATAAATACTACAGTACTAATGCTGCTTTATTTAAAAATGTATTGCTTCTGACCTCTTGTTCTCCAGTCCTGTGATGTGTGGATCTCCTGTAATGCTGCAGAGCTTTGAATCCCTTTGCTCAACATCAACCTGTGTGATGAATATCAGGTAAAAAAAAGACAATAAAAAGCATAGATTTATTTACAATTTCGATATTTCGTGGCACGCTTAGCGAGCCTAAATATATATATAAGAACAAGAGAAGCAAATGAAGATATAAATGGGTTAATAAAGTTGAGAACAGTAAGTATATATACACAGAAATTTAAAGCATTGGAATTTCATTACCATCTGACGGAGATCCAAACTACTTGAATCTTTACTCCTAACTGTGTGTTAAATGTCTGTATAAGTATGTATGCCTGCCCTTGTGAGCGAAGAAAAATTTCTGTCCTGGGTCTCCTCCACAGACAATAAAGTCTGTTTTGATTTGATTTGATGTGAAGTACAAGGGCGAACACGAGAAAGTGACAGTAAATCATGTCTCCTTTTTTAAAAAGCCCGACTTAAAGAGCTTTCCAATCACACTGATACAATCTGACCTCACCCCGCACTGTCGCAGGGAAAGGTTCGTACAGATATGTATTATGTAGGAGTAGCATCTTAGAACACATTGCTCTGTGTGTAAATGAATATACAAGGGAGGCAAGTACTGAAACCTTTATGAGTTGTTTCACTATATGTTACTTCCCTTTAACAGCTGAACAAAAGTCAACCAGTCAGCTACAGTGTATTTCGTTATGTTTGAAATTAGGTGAAGGTTCTGTGATCAAGCGCCATGTTAAAGTCGGTTACCGGTTACTCAATTCAACATGAATTTGTACTCAAACAACCAAACATAAAAAGAAAACAGCAAGTAATATTTAAATTCTAATGTATATAATAAAATATGTTTGTTTGATACTTTAAATTCGCTAATATCGTCTAAATAATTTTGTGTTTATTTCTATCATTTGACCTACTTTCCGATTTGTGAAGTCTCTGTCGCATACAATCTTTCATTCAATTTTACTATCAGAAAACAAATCCTATATTTCTTAAAATTTACACTACGTAAATGTTTAAAAAATGATATTCAAAAAGGTGTATCATAGTTGTCAATGTTGTAGATCGATAGATATCATTTTTTTAAATACCTGTCGAAATTTCATCCGCTGTGTCTACAGAGCGCATTGCAGGCTTTCGCCTTATGTCGGGAACGAGATTTAGAAAGCATTATCAGCGAATTAACAGACTAATTATACATGTTTATACGCAAGCTTTCTTTAAAGGGGTGCGGGGGGTGGTAAAGGAAGAGGTATTTTCACGAGTGAAAAGTGAGCAATAAAATCACAATGTCTGCAAATATCTACATCTGTGGTAAGCAATCCGCTGAACGTTAATATACTATGTTTATTTATAGGGGACACAATCGCACTAGTTGTAGTTTCTGAATTGATACAGCAAAGTCTGTTCTTTGATTTTGTCAAAAGTCACAATGGACTTTACGAACTGCTGACCTGAAAATAAAATATGAACTGTTGGGGGAAAAGGGAATTCCATTTAGATTACGCATCTTTGATATTTCTTTACTACTATTATTATAACATTTTACTCTTATCACGTGTCTATATTTTGTACTGTCTTGTGTAAAACTTGCTGTACTATGTGTTTATGTGTGTAAAACTGCAAACTAGAAAGGGAGAAAAGAGGTTTTGCCACATAGTCTCATTTAAAATTAAGATGCTCTTTGATGTAGTGCACTTTATTTACCTGTACCGAGGGGATCTTAAAACCTTGGAATATTTGATGATACGGCGAAGGGTCCGCGACGACTATATTAGCAAAGGAGACCAGCAAGTCCTTGTTGCCGTCCTGTATCTGAGTCTTGCTGGGCACGACTGACACCGTCGTTGACACTTCTTGAAGCGTGTTGTTCCAGTTTGACGTGCATATTGAATACCTGCAATCGCTTGGCACTACCACGGTGGCTTTAAAAAAGCATTCACACACAAAGAAAACCATTCAATTTTTATCCTTTCCAAACTATATTTAAAATTCTCTGAATCTAGCTGTAAATTTGGATATTTCTTGAGGACAAAGAAAACTAATTATGAGATGAGTGCAGTGTTATCAAAGTGAACGACGGGAAATTTATCTGGTCTCAACTAACCTTGACCCCCTGCAGAACCATCGACCAACAGGAAAATCAGAAGACAACATTGATCATCTGTCCCAGGTGAGTTGCATAAGACAGGAAGTGTTGACCTTATGACCACATCTTGTTTGTCTTCATCAGTACGTATGGAGATGTGAGAGGGATCTGTCTGTGTAAAAAACGGTTGGGCTAAGACAGATATGACGGTAGAAAATACTTTCTAACTACAGGAACAAGAAGCCTCCTCTTAACTCACAGCGGACAACTTATCCTTGCTTTATTATTGCAATCCCTGCTTAAATTCCCCTTTTTCTCTATTTGATATGGCTGTGTTTAGCGAGAGGTTTGGCAGTCTACATGTAATTTACAACCTCAACCTGTTATTGATACTTACTTGTATTCCAGCCCAGTACGTCCCAGTGCTCTCCAGCCAGGGTCCTTTTTTTATCGCATTTTGCTTGTAAAATGCACGCACTTTACAACCAACCTGTCAAGGATTCGAATGAGACTTTAATATGAACACGACCACAGAAAGTTATGAATCTCTCTTTCTCTGTCACCCTCGCTTGTTCTCAGAAATGGGTGGGAGGAAACAGGGTTGACTTTATTGTAGAGAGGGAGATGCAAGAGAACATTAGGATGTGGGCGGGGACGAGAATTTACAATGATAAACCGGAATCTAGTGTGTTGACACTGATTGTAAAAATCTACTTATCTCACAACCTCTCGAAAATCTGAAGTCCCATGTTTAAAGAGCTTTCCAACTGTTCTCTCTCTTTCTCCCCCTCCCTCTCTTTCTCTCGTTTGTTCTTTCTCAGACTCAGACTTCCTCTCTTGTTTTCTCTATTACTATTTCGCTCTTTTTTCTTTGTCTTGCCACATTCGTTACTGCCATTGTAAACCCTACTAGGCTTTCGGCTACCTATGCATGTCTCACAAATCTTCCATTTTGTTGATCTCATTTTAAACGTCAGCACAGCATATGTTAGTTCACCTCCTCTACATTGTCTCATTTATCACCAGTAGAACGACAGTAATTCAATAGAAAAATAATAACAATAAATGCTGTAGTTATATCTCGTATTTAATATTGAAAAAAATATAACTACGTCCTTCTGTCACGCCCTACATTCACTGTGTTGTCTGCAGTTAACATGTAATTATAAGCTCACGTTCTTGTTGAGGAGACCCGCCAGTTGAGCCCCATCCAGCCTCGCAGATCGCCCTGGGTCACTGACTACTTCTGGCGGCACTTTAGGGTCCTCCAGGCCATTAAACAGCCAGACGAACTCAAAGGCTTGATCCGGGTCGTTGCCGCTAAAGGTCAGGTCACAGGTGAAGTAGAAAGTGTTTTGCTCTATCACAGGTCCCCGGAAACTCGGCGGGTCAGTCAGCTGTGGGTAGGCGTCTGCCGATAGAGGAGACAGCAGAACAACTGATGGACTCTCATGGTTAGTAGACACGTTTCCGAGATTAGCAGACAGTGCACGGGGACGTAGCACGTGACAATTACATTCAGCGAAACTCAAAATGCCTTTGTCTTTCTTGCACCATACGAGTTTTTTCTTGGCTATGTCTCTCAGAAGGATGATCGCATACTTTGTAGTCTGCCTTAAACTGTGTCTTACTAAGATTTGTTTCATTACACAGACAATCGGACGTCCATATATTACATTGATGCATACAAGAAAACTGATCCACCCACCTTTGCAGTCGGGCGGAAGACCTGTAGGAGACCACTTTCCAGCGGGACATGGTGAGTCCTTTCCTGTAAAATACAGCAAGTGGAGATCTTAAGAGCTAACACTCGCTTGTCTTACGATACATCTTAACTATTATACCACTTACATAGCTAATACAATACAATCTGCGCTCAGTACTCTCCCCGTCTACTTGATGCATGCAAAATCATTTTTTTTAAATTGAGGTCCAAATGAAACGTGCATGAACGGTCGGAGAAATATTCAGACAAAAGGATGTAAACAACAATAAAACAGTTTTTTTAATTACCTGCACAATACGCCATCGGGCAGGCTGGTGTTGGATGTAGATAATAAATGAAAAAACCCTCACAGTTCTTGACCCCGATCTTCACGGCCTGTCCACAACACGGGGTGTAGGAGGCGCCACCAGACTGGAAGTTCGCGCATGCTCGCCTCGTTTGGATCCCGTCATTTACGGAGGGGTGAGTACCATTCATCCATATTGGAACAGTCGTCCCGCACTGAACACGCATGCATTGTAATAGAGCATGAAATGAGTCTATTTGTGCAAGATAGTTACAGACATTGCAATATGATATTGTCTTTTCTTCTGTAACATTTTTTTTGTCGTTGTGTAACCAGCCCTATCGTGTCATTAAGTGCAAGTAGAATCTTTTTTACGTGTGAATAACATTTTTTCTCTCCGATTGACAGACTATAAAAATCTTCACTTTCCTACCTTGAAATTATTGACACATGTCTCAGGCATTTTACTCTCAGCATCTACCACAAACCGGTACCAGCCCGCGACGAGGTCAATGTCGCACAGTGGAGGCTCTGGGTAGGTCGTCACATAGGACACACTGCGGTGAACGTCCGTCAGGTTCTGGTAGTTTTCATGAAGACAAGGGTCAGGCGTTGCCTCGGCAGCGACATCTAGACATGTACAAATAGGAAACTGATAAACATCATCGTTATCATTCTGTTGATTGTTAGTATTGCTAATGGTTAAATTACTGTCACTGTAATCATGTGGGGGTCAAATTAGTTTTCTGTACTTATTTTAGATAGCCCTGGTTTTTCAACATGAATTAAAACAAGTACAGTAAACACTTTGTGTTCAGACTTTCTAAAATCCACAAAACCAGGTCTGGTGTGCTAGTAGCCCCTCGCTGGACTCTCGTCACGATATCGCGTGAAAATTCTTATGCCGAGGACCTACTATAGCCGGCTGTTGTACAATAATTCGCTGCAACGAGGGGACCGCTGAATACCAGGCCAGGTCGTAGCTGAGAGTGAAAACAAGTATAGTCTACTTTCCACAACCACGACCTAAAATACCATTAATTTCAAGTTCGTTTCTTTAAATGTTGAAAAATAAAGTTTTCAAAATCAGGTCGTGTAATTTTCTATTTCACTCTCTCATTCGCTCGTTCATGCTTACTTATCATCCCATTACACTTGACTGAAGAATGATAAGGAATAACTCCAAATATAAGCATAATTACCGTGATTGTAAAAGAAATGTTTCGGCCTGATTTCAACAAAATCTTGCAGTAGACCACAAATAGTCGGTAGCCAGAATTTCTTTTTTGAACACGTGAAAATGACAAGAAAGAACATTTCGCTGCTGTGAATAAAGATCACATTTGTTCGATTTAAATTACTAATTTGAAAAGAAAGTAAGAAGAATGCAGAAGTAGCCTAAAAGCAGTAAGGAAACAATACCAAAAAGAGCAAAGGTCGCTTCAGAGAGCATTTTCTAACAGTTTAACACGGACTAAAATGCATTATCAGTTTTACAGCGATATAAAAGTCTTAAATTAACAAAGTATTGGGAATTGTAAATTAATTTTCATTAATGTTAGCAATTTCTTAATAAATAACACTTTCTTTATAAATACATATGGTAGCTGACAGCTAACGAAAACATTGTTGTGAATTGTATGATTACAGTACATGTAAACGTTGTGTTAATAATAAGTACGTATACGTATGTTAGGAATAAGTATATCGTTTTGAAAATGAAAAATTCCGTTTCCAATTTTGTATAGAAATAGTGTGATCATATTTATTACTTAGATTACTATGATGATCTTATCATTACATCTTTATAATGAAGACAAGTACGACACTATTTTAAAACTTACAGAATCTTTATATTTCACATTTAATACTTTGCCCGATACTTTAGTTGACACTTTGAGAACCAGTGCTCTTAATTGCATGAATACATTTGTCAAGAGGATTCAGCTAACGGTCATTGTGTTGACCTGCAAAAACAATAGAATCAGCCCTTCACTGCTCCTCCTACTCAGGACAATTAACCACGAAGCAACCAGGAACATAAAGTGCAGCAACAAACAGGATGAGTGATTCATCAGCGCAGTCAGCTCTGTTCTGTGCCATGCAAATATGTTTTATGAAAATGTGCGAGTTTTTCTAGCAGTACATGAATCAGTCTGTATCTCAACAGGATTACATAAAATGCATGCTTGCTTTTGTGTCCAATGATGCCAAAGTACAGGGTTGGGCGCTTGTTTATGCTCTATCCTTGTCGGGCCTCTTTAGGGATATACATATACCTCTTCTTTTGTACCCGCCTCCCGGCTCAATGCTTGAGACATGATTCTTCACAAAGTGCGAAAAAGGTAGAAAAGCCGAGAAATGGAGAAACGGCAAGTCGTTATGTACGAGGGTAACAGAATAAGCAAAAGTTATACTTTTTCACCTCTAGCCCTCAATCTAAAGAAAAGGAAACTGAAGCACTACTCCAAAACGAATTAAGAACGAGAAAATTAAAGAGGGAAAGCACGATAGATGTTAACTCCGGCACCTTAAATCTCTGGTCAAAGTTTTGGTCAGATTATCATAAAGAAACACGCTGATCTCGGAAGTTTTTTTTTATTTTTTTATTTTATAACGTTCTTTAATATTATTATCTTTCAAAAACTATCTTCGTTCGCAATCCTATCTGATTTGAAATTCTAGCATTTATTGTAATTTTTGTCTGCTTGCTGAGCAAAGTGCATCTGACAGCGGGTCATGCGAATTGCTGGTCTTGAAAACAATCGAAAAATGAACATGCCTTTATAAGGAGTAATAATGTTCTATCTGATTCTTAGTATAGCAGGAACATTTGTACATGGTCATGAGATATAGCAAAAATAATTATACATAGATGTAAACAACAACAAGCAAATCATTAAGAACATCCACTTCGTTAATACAAGTTCGTGTTGTTATTTTACACACGCTTACCAAGTTTATCTCAAATCAAATCATTTTCTAAAGATGAAAAGATTAAGTATAAAAATATTTTAATGCATTAAACTCAGTAGCTCTTTTTTGGTGGGGGTTGGGGGCAGAGAACTATTACTAGTCTCGTGTTTGATGGACAAAAATTAAACCCCACAACTAGGATGTTGACCATGTCGATGCATCTTAACTCAAGCCCCTTCATTCCATCTCATCTCATTGTTTCGGTGGATTGTCAGAAAAAAACACGGCAATCCCAGATTTTTTTTAACGTTCTTTATCATCACTATCTGTTCAAGAGTGATCCTCTCTCGCGATCCTCAGTTCTGGCAATTACCACAATTTTCGTCTGCCTGCTGCGCAAAATGTCCGTCGACAGTGTATCACACAAATTGCGCGTCTAGGAAACAGTCGATAGAAATACTGTTTAAAAGCTACTCAAAATGTACAAGATTAATTATTTTAAACAATTAACATACTGTGGAGAGCTGCTACAGCCAGTAAGAACGACGGAGCAACCCAGTTTGCTGTGTGTGAACACCACATGTCAGGATGTAGAAGCAAGCTGCGTGCTAGCTGTCCTTGGATGATGCTGTTGACGCGGAAGAATACACCGTTCGGTCAGTTTGCGGAACTAGATTATGTTATGCCAAGAATCTCAGTGTGCAAGACCGTATTGTAACGACTGTAATGTATACAAGGCACCTCGTTAGCCAATTGTGCCAAGAGATGTTTTCTAGATACGTTAGTATGTGGGAACACTTTGACAGGTCTCCGATAGGTATCGGCGAAAAAAGAACGGGCGGTTCTAAAAATAGCCTCTGGAGAGTCCCCGATCTTAATGCGTTGCCTCACGTGATTGTCTACCATTTACTTCCTTGTTCTTGTAGGCATGGTAACAAGACGATAGGAAAGCAAACTTTTGCCATTTAGAGATTAAAATTTTATAAGAAGAGATTGTCAAATGTAAACAGAGAGAGAATGAGCGATCGACACTTTGGATTATTCGGACGTTCAATGTCTGCAATTATCGTGTTAAATTACTTTTTAAAAACCATGATAAATGCAGACTATCAGTGTCCTGTAGGAGGACACTTACACTAATTTGCTAGAAACAATTCTATTGACTTCAGGCCCCCAGCGTACGTCCCCAATAAGGAACAGAAGGTAATTAAGTGTGTCAAGAAAATTATTAACAATCACGAGTTTTTACTACAGAATTCACTAAAGATGCAATTACTTGAAAATTGCACTTATGGCTTGTTTTCTGAAGTCACGTTACGATCCCCTGGGGACAATCCAGGTATCATAAGTCTCTACCTTAACTACTATACACAACACACATTCGCCACTTAATTTTCTCCACACACGAATGTCTTTTGCCAGGTGGAGGACTCAGATTTTCTTGACGACCGTTGTTTCCCCCTTTTATCAGCAGTGACACGCTTGACACTTGCATGTCGTCACCACGTGTCCCTCTCGTCACCTCGAGGCAGTAACAATTGACCAATCGATACATCGCTAGCACCTAATAGACAGGTGGTCATTGTGACTAACTCCTGCACACTGTACCTCCTTACTTACCCTCACATCAGTAACTGTCAGTAATGGCGTCTATACTCGTAGTCACTACTGTGTCCAGTTGGCTGCAATAACACAGGTTGCTGTCGTCCTGCGCTAGATACATCTCGACCAGCACTAGGTACATCTCGACCAGCACTAGGTACATCTCGACCAACACTAGGTACATACTGACGTAAGCGGCCAGCAATTCTCAGGCCCAGCTGATTCGGGGGAGAAACAGCGGTGAGACATTTGTGCCTCTTGTCCATCCCATTGGCCAGGTGCCACCAAAGGGCGACCGCTGTGTCCACCTGACGTGGAGCCCCCTATCTGCTGACCCTTTCCCCTTCTACCCGTTTAGCAGCCCCTTCGGTCGACTTGTGTAGGAAGCAGAAGTGCAGCATCAACCCTGTGGTTATAGGGCTATTCCTAGTTATCTCATGACACAGCTGTCTTCCGTGTTTCTCCTATTCTACCTTCTATCACACGTTTATTTAAATGTTTATGTAAGAGTCAGACAGCAAAGACGTATATAAACTTCGTGGTTATGAGTTTAATGGACCATTGTGTCTAAAGACTGACAAAAGTCATGTCAGACAAATCAGCGACAATGCATAGAGCTAGTGGTCACGTTATTTGTGTATAAACCTAGTGATTGTGTGTGTATATATACATATAATAGAGCTAGTGGTCACACATACCTTGCGGGGTGTACTGTCTGCTCGGAAATACTTACATACCAAAGATGTCATACACAGCAATGTGAAGGGTAGCCATGTTTTATCACCAGGTAGCCTACAGGTGTGTCTCACTGACTCCACAACTCTCTTCCTTCTGATCGTTGTAAGGCAGCCAGGGCAAGTTATTTGGTTATTTGTTTGGTTATCGCTTAGTTATTTTATTATTAGTTACAGGTTGTTTACCGTTCTTTTCACATCGTTGTTGTCTGCTTTTCTTTTTAGATGAAAGACACTGCTCGTTAGTGATTACCTTCTGTTGCCTGCTTCCTGAGTGAGCGGTGTTATCTTCATCGGTAGCAGCGCCTCTTTCTTTAGGTTTAGTACTCGGTCTGTAGTCTTACTTCTTGTGATGTGAACTATCGAAAACAAACACGTGTCTTTGTTTGCTCGATGAGGTCTACTTTGCTTTTACATTTTATGAGCTGCCTTCTCTCACTGTCGCCCCTCTATTCCTGGGGATTCTGTAGTTTTCTGAGAAGATATAGTCACCGCACGTTCGCTAGTGCTGATTGCGAGATTTCGTGACATGACATGTCACGGTCAGAGTATAGTGTGTGATGTGACAAGACGTTGGTAACTTGTGACAGTGTCATGTGACCGTAGCGTAGGTATTGTATCCTGTCATTGTTATTTATTGGTTTATTTGCTATCTGCTGTATATTTATATTGTCAGCCTGTTGTTTGACTTTGTTGAAACAGTGCGCACGTGGTGCCTGTGGGTGACATGACTGTTAAAACTATTTTAACCACTTAACAACAGTCTGTACCTGTTTTAAACTAACAACAAAAATCGTTATTGACACAGTTATTGTGAAACGTGGGGGGACATTTATAAAGGATTTGAAACAACATTTGTACATCGTGTGAATGTGTTTGTGCCAAACAGTTAAACTTGTAACATGTGTTGTATAAGTGAGCCGCTAGTGTTTGTTGTGTTTACATCAATAAATCTCTTAACTCAATGAAGCGGGTTTTGATGGACCACTCGTGTCTGTATTTAGTCTCAGAGTTCTGTCCCCTTTGTTTACCACTGGCAGTAAACAATATCAGACGGAACACTTTAGTGCACGACACTGACATTACAGTCTGATGAGGACCTTTGACAGCACGTGTACAACCTCTTATACACACAGTGACACAGATATCACACTGGGAGACTGACACACTCACGGATATGATGACACATCAACACACACACCAACTTGTTGACACTTGTTGTTTTGTAAACATAGACACGGACTTCGTGATGTAAAACTCTGTAATGACGTCATATCTATTACATCATAATGTGATGACGTGGTGATAGACTGAGAGTAGAAGAAGACAAACACTGAAAGCAGGGCCGCCGAGAGCCAGCCCGGGCCCCGGGACAGACGACCTCTCCGGGCCCCTTGTACTTGTAATCGTAAATTATTTTCCCAGTATATAATGTATGTTTACAATTCGAATCTCAATATCTACACTTCATTCAGTAACGAAATATAGACTGCAAACATTAGGACAAGTGCACTAGGATCTACATCACTACTTGAACATAAAGTTGTTTACATGCGAGTGGTTAGTAAATGAGGAAAAATGATGTTAAAGGATCTGACTTGTAGTACCCGCTCCACAGACCCCCCCCCCCCCGAGTAAGGACTGTTACGTCAGCAGCGATGTCAAAACCTCGACAGATTAGAACAACGGCTAGAGCCTAAAGACAGCACAACAATCATTTCCAACAGCCTATTGCAGGTGTGATAAAGATAGCTATTCGCCGTATATACAGGGAACGGTGTCTGGCATTACACAAATACATCAGTGTCCGCTCGAGTAATAGAGGTCCATACAATACCGGGTGCACCTTAATATTACACGAGTGGTGCTTTGCGGGCTTTACTTCACACGCGATAAAATCTTCAGTGTCCAGCGGCCGTCGCCTCTTGGCTTGTCCAGCGAGAATATGATACCCGCTGACTACACTTCTCACGACAGGCCCCAGTACCCCGAAATTGTATTCTACAGACTTGAAACTCAACTTCTGCATGTGTAATGCTTGAGTGTTCTGTCCTTAGACCTTTGTTTAAAAGAAAAAGAAAAGGAGAAGAAGAAAAAAAATCCACTGACCAAGGCCCCTTGACAGCCGCGGGCCCGGGTACACCAGACCCCCCTGTCCCCCCCTCTCGTCAGGCCTGACTGAAAGACAATTGTTGGTGTAAGACACTGACACACGACTACTGCAGGTGACAGGTGTGTCAGTGTCAGTGTCAGTCACCTTCTAGCGGCTTGTCGTCAGTGGAGACAATCACAAGTTGTGACGTACAGCGGGACATGAGGTCAAGTCGAGGACAGATAATGATGCCCTGTCCTAGCTGTTCAAAATACTCAGATCTATCTGAACCGTAATCAGGGTTCTCCAGACAGACGACGACTTTTCTCTCCAGACCAGCAACACGATGTCCACGCGTCACCCACACCACGTCACTGCGGGCCTTGACCACGTCCTCGATGTCATCATCCCTCATCACCTGCACTGGGATACCCGCTTCTTGCAGTCCTGTGACCACACCCGACTGATCACTAACGCCTTCCTTATACAACACCAGCACGTCTCTCCACTGTAGACAGGGTGGTGTTGTGCCGCCACTGGTAGAGGTCAATGTTGTAGATGTTGTTGTGCTTCTCCCTGTCAACATGGATATAAACAATAGCATCGTGACGTCATCACGTAAACTGAGAGACACACGTCACTAACACAGTCTTATTTACAAGACTGTTTCTCACCCGTTCGTTGTTTATCACATAGGTAAGTGTTTAACTGTAAACAACGTTACACTACACAATACACACACCTACCTGTAACACCAACACGGAGACTGTGTAGGAAGCTGGCCACCTCACGACCGCACGTAACACATTCACCTGGCCTGTGACCTGAGTGACCTTGACCTCGGTGATACAGTCGTATGACTGGCGGGCCGTCTGTGTGGTCGGGCACACCTCGCTCTCTGTACGGCAGTACATAACGGTCTGTAGTGATCATTTTGTCCTGCTCGACTTCCCTGACGACGGCTGGAGGAGAGCGGAGGGGTCTGGTTAAATATTCCACTTGCCAGCCGGCGGGTGCGTCTCCATGGAAAAAACTTGCCGCCCACAGATGGAGACGAGGAACTCGTGTCAGCAGCAACTCACACAAAGTCTGGAAGTTTTTGATTCTGAGGCAAACACTGTAACACAGGATGTAGCTACACGCGTTACACTGTGTACTATTATTAATGTGTGATTCTGTTTGTGGTATCTATGTGTAATATTGTTACAATGATGTCATCAAGTAAGTGATTCACAATAATGCACAACGTGTTACAACACATCTGTGTAACAGCCGATGCTTTCAAAACAAATCTATGTTGTGTTACAAACACACACACCTCATCAGGTGTCACAACGTTGAGGAAACATCACCTGTTAAGCATAAGAAATGCAAATAGTTGTAATCCAGTAATTCAGACAGCATCTACCTGTGTGTCTAGCATCACAATCACACGGTGTACAACTCACGGCTGTACTCACTCTCTACTTCATACAGCGAGAGACGTGCAACGATCCGCTCGCCGCTGTGACAAGTCGTTGACGCCTTCTCCACGTCTTTATCGCATTAAGATGATACAGCAGGAGGTGAGGCTGACGGGTATACACCTGCTTGACTGTTGTGTCTTTACTGTCTGCAGCAATCAGGTGATAAGCATATGCACGCTGCAGACTACGCTACCCAGTTTACTGACAATCGAAAGACGTGGTGACCACATGCAGCACATGTATGGCCATCAGCAGCAGCACGACAGTTTAATACCTGTACCGGGCGTCCGGTGAATCATCACTGGAGGCCCGTGTGTAGCAGGTGAACTTGCCTCCGGAAGAGTGTTATTACAGCAGTGTAGCACTCTCCTGTCCACCACACGGGGGGCTCACCAGGGTCTTGACACTCACACGTGGAGGACATGTGTAGGCACAGTCACTGTGTTGTCGCCGGACACAGAACCTACAAAACGAGTGTGACCATTTGATGTTACAAATTCTGGATAACCAGGCAATCCGCGATTGCTTTCGCCTTTCTTTAGTATATGTCGACTGATGAGCTCATTTAGTGCTCTTTTGTTTACTTAATCCCTTGAGTAAACAGCTTTGAGTCAGTGAGGTCAGATGGACAGTCACGGGAAAGAGGAGACTAGAGTCAGGACATAGCATTTTGTTTTGCAGGAAGATCAGATGTTCAGCTCTCTGAAGGAGTAGCACTACTCCTCAAGAAGAAAACGGAAAAGGCACTGCTGGAATGGAATCCTTATGGACCCAGGCTTTTGAGAGTAAAATTCCATTCAAGTACACCAAGATATCAGTGCTAGCCTGCTATGCACCAACAGAACTCCGAGCAGAAGACAAGGATGCTTTCTACGATCAGCTTCCAGGCAGACTAGAAGCGTTCCAGCCCACGACATGTTGTTCATCATCGGCAGACTTCAATGCAAGGTGGGAAGTGACAACACCTGCAGCGAGCATGTCATGGCAAGCATGGAATTCGAACCATAATGACAACGGAGAGAGACTGGCAGACTTTGTGAAAAACAAACTACTGATTGGAGGCACATCTTCCAACACAAAGACATCCGCAGGCAAAGTGACATCACCAGATGGGATCACAAAGACCAGATAGACCATGTCATCATCACCGAAAATGGAGGAGCTCACCTCAGATGTAATAGAGCCTAAGAGAGCAGACGTTTCCAGTGACACACTCTTGTGATAAGCCACAGTTTCTCTGAAGCTATCGTCGATCGCGAGGACAACAGGCACGTCAGCGGAGAGTGGACTCCGGCAAACTAAAAGATCCAGCTATTAAACGAGCCTTTGCTATGGAAGTAAAGAACAGGTTCCAGGTACTAGGAGACCAACAAGCCATGACATTAGACGACTTCAATCGAGTCGTACAGGATAAAGGAGAGAAAATACTTGGCTTCCAACGGAAGAAGAAAGAACAGTGGATCAGAGAAGAGACATGAAGGAGACAAAAGAGAGAAGTCAGCCAACAAGATCAACAGCACTAGATCCGAACGCCTGAAGGAACAGACACAGACAAGATATACAAACTAAACAAATATAAAAGAAGATGAAAAACCGACAAAGAGACTACATAGAGAATTGGCAGATGAAGCTGACATCAGGAGAAGATCAAGCTGAGAATCTTCAAGGTCAATGTGATCAGCACCCTCCTTAACGGATCAGAATCATGGAAGATGACCAAAACCGTTAGTAATAAGCTTGAAGTCTTCCAAAACAGATGCCTTAATATCTTAACATCTTTTGGCCAAATACCATCACCAACGAACAGCAGACAGCAGACCTCTCCACAGTCGCCCAACGATGGACTCCAGACGGCCGAAGAAAACGAGGCCACCCAAAGGAAACTTGGAGAAAAAGAGTGGAATGGGAGATGAAAGGAAAGGGCTTGACATGGGGTCGCCTACAGCAAATTTTTTTTCCGATCGACATCGGTGGCGGACTCTGGTTGAGGCCTTATGTGCAACCTGGTGCACAAAGAGGAATACATAGACAGATCTCAGGATCCATATACCTTCACTGGTGACTGACAACACACAAAGATACAAGTCATGTGTGAAAGCAAACTGTGGGTCTGCTACTGCGTTCAGGTTTGAGTGTAGTGTAACATTAAACACATGACACTTGTTACATCTGATATAATGAACCACAAAACATGTAGCATTCATAAATAAGGCTGGTTGTTAAGAATAAGGAATTACACATTCAATACAATACAGGATTAAAATGAGAAAGACACTAAAGTTTTCTAGTGTGTTCACAAGGTAACGTTACAAGTCCCAAAGCTGATTTAAATCTTATCTCTCGGCAGACACAATAAGGGTAACAAGCGTACGATTTTAAAGGTAAAGAGACCAACAGAGCCAATGACTTCATGCACGTACCATTGCTGTTTATCCGATACGAAATACTTGCTGAAAAAAATAATTTTTATAGTCGTATCATACATTTCTACATCTCACTGGCTACCAGTGTCCTGTACCGTCACGTGTCATGTGACTGTCAGGTCCAGCCTCAGCCACCACGTCGCTGCACCAGTGTCGAGTTCCCATCAGACACGTGACTACTGACGTCACAACGGTGTGTTGGGGTCAGACAACTGATACAGCACAGACACAGACTGGGATGTCGGCGGTGTCTGTTGTTCTTAGACACTGACCGGTCCTGTAATACAACCACGTGATCAAAAGAGCGTATTCTTTGACAGTTGTGGTGTTTAAACTAAGCAGCTTTTTGAAAATTATAGTATCATCTGATGTCACCAGCCAGGGCTATCCCCATTGTAAGTGTGCATGTGTATGTGTATGAGTAGCAGTGAGCAGGAGTTAAGAAGGGACGTGTAACGGAACAGACTGTTCACCGAAGCCCAGGATTATGTGTGAACTTTATTGCTGCAATCTCGTATAAGCCCGCGTGGCCGAAGGACATTGTGTGGAAACTGAGAGTGAAAGATACCGAGAATGAGAGAAAATCCCTGGATCAGCAAGCTACTGGTTGCAATAACTTAATTTTGTAACAGTTTTCCAGAAGAATAATTTGATATGCTTTTGGGATATTTTTACAATCATTTACATCATCAAATTACAAAATTCCATTTCACAGGGAGATCAGTTAACGAGTAAGCGGTTAAATAAAGAGGCTTCACCCTGTCAGTGAACGCGGACAAGCAAAGGAGACCGAGTGCTCCTCCCTCACTAACCCTTTTTTGCTTTTTGCTGAAGATTACCACAGGAAGTTAAAGTGTTGTCCCCATAGCAGAGGTGCCTGTCTAAACAGCACCAGCTTTCTTGCATGACAAGGGAGATAATTGTAAAAGTATGTGAGAGAGAGAGAGATGTGGTCATATAAGATTACTCCACAAACTCATTCAGGCTACTTCTGAACGTAAGTCTCTTACGAGTAAAAAAACCGGTATTTTATTGTTCTGTAAAAAAGTGAAATGTGAAGTGAAACAGTTTTTACTTGAGCTATGTGGGTGTCGCCGGAGATGGCCTGTTGAAGTTGACGAGCCGTGAAGTTAGGGACGGCGATGGTCTTGGTGATGCGCAGACCGGGACAGACATCAGACACCAGGTGAGACAACATGGCCTCCGCTTTGTCCAGCTGTGACACGGCGTCTTTCAGCTTTTTTCTGATCTTGACATATCCTCTGTGTGACATTTAAGGTCGTTGTCATGTCACCCGAACGACATCGGACATTGCAGACGACAAGACCGTAATGTCGGGAATAAGAACAAATGAAGTTTCCCTGTTTCCAGTTCTGTGGCAAGTCAGGAGGCAGGGCTGGAGGCTCGGGGTAACTGGGCAGCCGCATAGTAAAACAGGTTCAGTCAGATATTGTCCGAAAGCGGAGTCGTGTGATTCCAACTAACACTTCTCCTGTCGTTTCTGACCAGTTCTGAACGCAGAAGAGAACTCGCCTCTCATGCCCATCATACCTCAAGTCACTGTCCTGAACAGCAGCAGGTGGAGAAGTGAAAGCCGCAGCAGTCCTTTCACGTCGAAGCTTTTCTTTAAGAAAATTCAACCTAACTGTGTCTTCTAGTGCTGGCAATTTTACCTGAAAATCCTGACCAGCAACTGTCTCTTTGGAATGTGACGGTAGTACCTGTACATCCTGACCAGCGATGGTCTGTCTAGTCACCGGCACGCGGTTGAAGTAGACAGGAGGCAGGAAGTAGGCGCAAGATTCGAGGTCAGGGTACGCGGCCTCAACCCACTGGAGCCAGAATGTCTGAACTTCTTCTGTGAGTGTTGCCTGTACAAAGAGGACATCAGTTTGTCTGACTGCAGTAACTTGCTTTTATTTTACTTTTGCATCTTGTTACTTAGTTGCAAATAGCAAACAAATGTTGTTGTTTTTAAATTTCTAATCGTTTTGAAGATCGTGTTACTTTTTTCTGGCAACTCGTGTTCACTGAAGAATAATCTTTACGAAATTTTCTTAGTTTTTGTTTTATTTTCGCTGTTCATCACTCGTATTGTTATTTACTTTATTTATTGTTATGCACTACAACAGCTCGTGGTTAGTTGTTATTTTTGATTATCACTTGTTATCATTCATTGTTAGCGGCCCGGTGGCGCAACGGTTAGCGCTGTTAGCGCCTTTCACCAATACAGTGAAGGTTGGCTGCCCTGAGTTCATTTCTCGTCTCCGGCATGCTGTTCTTTCTCTGCACGTGGCATCTGTTTACAGGGCTGGCCGCCCTCCGCCAAGGATGGTCCCAAGCCCGGCTGAAAAAGGAGGAGGGTTGGGCGTGGGGCCAGCACCCCCACCCCGTAAAACAAATCCTTGCTACCAAAACATCTACAACAGTTAAGACTGTAGTCGGTGGCCTATGCCCCAGGAGGGCGAAGGGCCTAAAAAAAAAAATCATTCATTGTTACTGCTAGTCACTCTTGCTGCCTGCTGTTGATTGCAGCCTCTACTGTTTAGTGTTGATAGCTGTTTGTAACTCTCTGATTATATTGTAGTCACTACTGCACTCACCTGACTACCAGTCATCTGCCTGATGAGCCTGACGACCTCCTCGATCTGTGATGGGACACCGCGGATGATGACAATCTTCATACCTGGTACAGGTGACGGGTTGGGGTCAAAGTGTACATCAGCGTCTGTCTTCTTCTTGACCTCCTCCAGTGGACGCGCATTCACTGTAAACAAGATTATTTGTCATCACTGCTCTGTCGGGACATCTTGACCTAGAACGGTTTACCTGTCAGTTACTGATTCTCTGACCACATTTAAGCCCAAACTCAAGACACATCTTTTGTGAACGATTTCACTGTGACCCTGTCATGACCTTGCTGTATGAGTGTGTGAGAGAGTGAATATGTTGTACAGGTGTGTGTGTGGTTTTTTTTCTGTCACAGGGAATATGTGTGCGTGGTTGTTGGTTATTATGTTTAGTAAATCACTTCTGTAAGCACTCTGTGCATATTGTTGAATAAGTACGATTGATATGCTCAATATAATTATGTTTTTTTATCTCAATAATTTTATACATCGTGATGATAATGAATTATCTCAGTCATCTCCACTCTCTAGAATTTGCTGTTGAGGTGGTGAGAGGACAAACTGTCTTACAAACGAGGAGAGGACTTATCGCCTCGTCCAAGACCTACCCACATCGTTAAAGACAGACACGTGTGACGGACCTCAAGCTCCGTGTTTATCCATGTGCTGCCTTAGCGACCGTTACAAGTAAAGGGATGAATAAATAAATAAAACTTTGCAATGAGCTCCACATGTCTACATTGTATTATCTTCTTAACTTGCTTTGTGTTTCCTCGTCGTTTTCTTTTCTGCGTCCTTCTGTTGATCCTATAGGAATAACAAACTAAAGATAGAATGTACCTGTATCCATAAGTAGCGCAGCCTGTTCATCGGTCACGGCGTGTAGGTGAACTTTGACCCGGCCACCGCCTCTAGAACTTTCTCGTCCATCTTCTTTCTGGGGCTTTTCCTGTGATGGTGGTTACACAGTTACAGGTGAACATCAGAGTATGAACACCCTACACACAGCTTGTAGCCATCAAAAGACCTTGCAGAGTTACTATAAGTAATCTTTGATATATATATACACCTATATTTATTGGCAATGACCATGATGAAGATGATCCATTGTATATCAGGAGTAAATGGTTTATTGTGCTGTGACAGTGACTGATTTCTGTTAGAAAACTATAATTTTTATTGTTTGTATAACATAATAGGTTTAAACAGCATGACTGTTGTGCTTATGTGATATAAAGTTGATCATTGTAGCCTCGCCAGGAACAAGACAGTCACATTACGGAAGTAAGAAAAGCTGAGTATTCTGTGTAAACGTGATGATAACTGATGACAACATTCTCGTAAACAACCAGGATATCGCTGCCTCGAAATTCGGGTTTGTGACAGGCCACATACTGACTTGTAATTTGGTTGAAGTAAGTTTTTAACTTTGGTACAAGGATTGACCTCCTTGACCTTTCTTCCCCTCACCCCTCCCCTAATATCAGGTGTCTCCACCTTGTCTCACCTGTTGTGAAGCAGACGGTTGTTTATCAGACATGGTTGACAGGAAAGAGACTGGTGCAATCGCTCAGTGTTGACTGCAACAGACGATAACACACGTGGGTGACAATAATTTTATTGACATATTAAGTATGTAAGATTATCCTCGGTGAGAGCGCCACCTGTACAGCGAACTTACGTCGCTTAATAAGATTGAGTACAATACCTGTATACGTGCACAGGTACAACAGTTGTTGTCAAAGTGGGTCTGTGGCGTTGATAATCGACAACTGGTGATGACGACGATGATTCTAAGGACAGCAACCGTGGTCCGTGATGATAATCTCTGTGCCCACTGGTATTACTTTTTGATACAAAGGTAGTTCATCTACTCCTGACACTGAGTGAGTTATAAACGTTTCAAGTGCGACACTACGGTGGCGGCCATTTTCAGAAAGTGACCCACTAGTCTTTACTTGGCAGGTGCTCAAATCAGTAAATATGTTCGTTCGTTTGTTAATTATTTTCTGAAACTCGTGATTTACCTCTTACTTTCAAAAACTTAATACACCAGAATTTTTCACCTTTGGGGCCATCGGAAGATCGTCAACCTCCGCCTGTCTACTTCCTTTGAACTTTAAAAGTAACAGTCTCCCTGTACAACGGGAGTTGGGAGCTGTCAGGTAACACACAGAATAAACCATTATATAATAGATTAATATAAAAACATGGCTACCAACAACTGACTTCCACACAACTGCACACTATACTTATGTGTCACGAGCACTGATTTTGCATCCGTGAATTTTCAAGTAATCTTGGGAAGTACAAACTAATAACTTGCAGCATTACTGCTGATAACATTCTTTGGAGAACGAACACATTGTCCATGTTGGTATTAAGTCCTCTTAGTAGACAAACACTGCTACCGTATTGTCAGTTGACAATTTCATCTACTCTATTGTCAGTTGACAATTCCATCTACTCTATTGTCAGTTGACAATTCCATCTACTCTATTGTCAGTTGACAATTCCATCTACTCTATTGTCAGTAGACAATTCCATCTACTCTATTGTCAGTAGCCCCCGTGTAGTTTCCTTTAGAAAAAAGACAACACTCATTTCCTGTCAGTAAACGAGATGACTACACGTCACCTTACTGTGTTCATGTCATTTAATGAAAGGAATCTTACAACTTATTAGAAAAATGAATCTGTAACTTCTGCCTCCCACACACAAATATTATTTTAAGAAATAACCCATAATAAGACACTCAGTTCAAAGACAGTTTCAACAATCTAAGAGATGGTAACTGAGGGTAAAACAAGACATACCTGCCTCAGGTAAGTTCAAAGACTAAGAGGCTGACGAGGTCACTAAGAGATATGAGCTTGCCGATATAGCGTATATCACGGGTGCAATATCACGTGTACACTGCATGTACTCGGGTATCAGATCAATGTGTGCGTGCAGACGTCTACCTGCTCGTGTGGAGAAAAAGACAAAGGGAGGTAAGGCACACTCTCCAGGTAACGTAACATCAGGGGCGAGTTGTCCTGGTCATTCAGCACTCAGCGCAGATTGTCGTAATATTCTCAAATAACCAAAACATAATGTGAGAATACATTTATTATTTTATTCAAACACTCGATGATTTTTGAAAATGATTCCACGTGGTTCTCTATTCCTTCTCTCTCTCTCCCTCTGTCTCTCTCTCACACACACACAGACTTGTTGGCGATGTCTGTGTGTCACTACAGTGTTATAATCTGCTCCAAGTCGCTTGTTCTTGAGACTTTAACCTTAACCCCTTGGTAAAAGGTTTGCTTACCTCAAAGATTTGTTGTCATGTACCTAGTCTGTGTGTCCACAGGACGTGAGTCAACAGCTCACTACATTCTCTGTCTTTAATGACGTCACTTGTAGATGACCATGGTATACACCACATGACACACGTACTGTCCTCTCACGAGCCTTCTAGAACCTACGACACTGTAGTGTTACAAACACAGACAACTAGCAACAACAAGCGCTGGACACTGTTCTCACCGCCACCTTTACACATCTTTGGCGACAGACACACATTTTCAGCAGGTGATGGTGAGTACGTGCAATGATTATCTATTATCTATCGTCACAAGGAAGTGGTACAAAGTCCTGAAGAGATAATATTAACAGTGGGTTTTTTTATTTCTTGCTCGCTGCATCATTCGAGATAAGTCAAAATGTCAAGAAGAACATTATCTCCACTGAGCTGAACTGTTGACATCAAAACAATAGTAAATAGCAGGGCTGTACCCGTCTACTGCTCTCCTACTTTCTCTCAAACACACTGTAACGTTTTGAGGAGTGTGCGTTACGAAAGTGTGCGAGCGCGTGTAAACATCTACATGTAAACTTTGCTCGCCGCACTCTTCCACATTTTTCAACAAAAAGGTCCGGCCAACAATTAACACATTTAATGTTTTTTAAAAGAAAAAATGAATGATAAATGAAATGAGAGAGAAAACACTAAAACTGTCCTGTCGCCTACTGTCTACCGTCCGTAGAAAGTTAATAACTTCCCAAACATTCGACACTCCGTTCATCAGGTAACCGATACTAGCTGTCCAGCGACTCGCTGTCCACACACACACTTTATCCAAACGAATCCCAAGCCAGTTACGTCCAAACGTGTCCAAACGAGCGACACGATAAAGCTGGAGATAAAAAATGCTCGAAGTCTAAGGCAACACGCGCTGTATCCCTGGTGCTGGTGTAGTCGCTATACTCCTCGTCGGTAGGAAGGTGTCGTTCAGGTCTACCCTTCAGTAGATAAGTTTTAGCATCCGTTGTAATGTGATGCTAAAACTTCGTCAGTCTGTCTACAACACAGATCTCCCGCTGTACACCCTCTCGTACCAATATAGACACTACACTGCCCGTCAGCAGACAAGGCGATGATTCAGCTCCACCTCTTATGGGGATGAACGTTGGCGACCGTTAGCAATGTCGTGCTCCTCAAGCTGCTCTTCTGTCTCTGTGTTGGGCAACTTAGTTTGTCTAACCATGGACGTAGCTAGGTGGACTGATGTCTGTACGCCGAGACTCACTGTCGGCCTCTTGCGAAGTGATCCGCGGTCAGTCTCGGCGAACCAGGTTAAAATCGTACTTCCGGAAGAGCGGCGCGAAAATGGAATTTAATGAGACGTTTGATATCAATAATATAATTACCGTAAGTGTATTGCTTGTTTGCACTTGTAACGAATCTTGTATCTATTTAGAACACAGAAGTATTTGCTTCACTAGTCGGAAATCTTTTGTATGAAATAATAAATAATATGAATCGCATTTAAACTTCTAGATCTAGAATCATGAAGTGTTCGCTTATATGCTTCACCTCGGTCTCTCGCTTTTATATAAATATATATAAATTTTATATAAATTTAGATATTTTCGTTTTTTTATTTAAAACCTCTAATACTGGTTTCCAGCGTAAGAAACATCTTAAATCATCTCTGTGTGTTAACTGAAAGCACTAATGTTGATCTAGGCGTATTCATATACAGCGAGTTTTTAAAAACAATAAGAAGAATATTTAATCAATACACTTCTCAAGTAATTTAATGAATGACGCGATTATTAATAACTAAATTTATTTTTTTTTTAATGGGCATATATTTGGCTATGTGAAAATTGTCGCCTTATAGTCGCGAACTAAAACATGAACAGGATAAAGAAGAGCAAGAGGTAAATAAGATCAATGCCTTTTTTAATACATTCTTCTTCCAAGTGCCTTGAACAAATCTTGGCTGTCAATGGATTGAAACTTGTGTCTGGTCTAGCGGCCTGTAGCATGAATGAGAGCCGCTCGCCACTTGTCTTGATCTGTCCATATTCCTGCTCACGGAAGGGGAAAAAACTTACACCGAGCGATTTGATACTTGCAGTTACATTCTTCAGTATCAACCGCCTTTTGTGCGTTTCTTTATTGTTGTTACTCTTGCACACTTTGCTGACATAGCCATTGTAGTCATTCGCTAAACCATGGTAGGCTTAACCAGAAGTTCTGAGCACACAATCGCCTCGTTCTAGCAGTTAAGTGAAAAAAATCGTCTGTCATCGGTCCAGGGGATCTACGTTCGTGGTGTCATGACATGTCACGGTCAGGGTATAGTGTATGTTGTGACAAAATGTTGGCAAACTTTAACAGTGTCATGTGATCGTGGCTTAGGCATTGTATCCTGTCATTGCTATTTATTGGTTTATTTGCGATCTGCTGTATATTTATATTGTCAGCCTGTTGTTTGACTTTGTTGAAACAGTGCGCACGTGGTGCCTGTGGGTGACTTGACTGTTAAAGGGATACTCAAGGCTTGTGATAAGGCTCTGGCGACGGTCAAACGTTTCAAAACTATATTTAGTTACAATTACAGAGCACGAGAGCAACACAGGAAAAATAAAGGATTCGTTTCTCACTCAATTACCACTTATTAGCACTATGTCGGTTGCCGATGTTTATAAAAATTGAAAGGCAGGCGGGGCAGGCGGACAGTGAAATATTTTCAAACTACCGTAAATTCCGGACTATAAACCGCGACTTTTGCCTCCTGCAGCTTCAACAGCGATGTGGCTTGCTTGTGGATTTTTAAGGATTTTTCAGATTTGGATTAAGTTTTCGATGAGCTCAGTGTTAATGTTGACCGTTAATGTTGTTTAAATTTACAAAATAGTAGACAAAATACCTACGATGCAGCTTACAAGTTGTAGATATCTGTGGCTTATAAACCAATGCGGCTTATTTGTTGAAACAAATTAAGATTATTTTTGTTAATTTAGTGGGTGCGACTTATATACAAGTGCGCTCAATAGACCGAAATTTAAATAGTTTGTGGTACTGAAAAGACAGGTTGACACTGTTTTGTTCTTAGGCTGGACTATGAAAAAACAACACTTAAAGCTATGCTGAAAATACTTTCGATTCATCTTTTGAAAAAGTCTACGAAAAGATCGCGGTATGTATGCAATGTTAGTAACCTACTTCACCATCGTCACAGTTGTAGCAGGCACAATGTAGTGTGTGAGAAACTTCTGGATGAAATAAACAGTTTTGATGGCCTAGTACTGGTGCTTTAATCTTTTAAACATGTCACCACAGACACAAGCTGCTGTGAACATCACATTGCCTCTCTCACATCACTGAAAATACAATCGACATACAGATTAAACTCATAGTACAACAAAGCAGAACAGCGATCATAATGCCTGTGATACATGCTCTGCTACACTAATTCTTGAATCACTTTATGTAAAGACCAGTATAGATTTTTAATTCTTGCTTTTCATAGATTTTTTTTTACAACATACCATTTCTCGCTGTGTGGAGTGATGTGCTTGAGGTACTTTCATCGAATGTGGGATGTCTTCGAAGTAGGTTAAAAAAAAAAACCAAAAAAAGTAGGAAGAAAGATATAGGGGAAAGGTCATGTGTTCGTTTATTCGAACTACTACGACATTACAAGAAATGGAGGTTCATTTTGAAACACTTGAATTTTTATCTAAGAAAAACCGCTTTAGGAAACAACATATACAGCCATGCTGAAAATTATTTCTATTTACCATTTGATATAAAAAGACGGCACTATTTTTAACCTATTTAATGATCATCTCAACCACAGTCTACTTCAAAACAAAGAGTGAAGTAGAGCTGCGATGACCTGCCATGTTAGTTGTATCATTATGTCAGCTCTTCCTTTATGCACAATCGAACTGCTTGAAAAATGCAAGCCAAGGACAAAGCTTTACTAAAATAGTATGTTAATCTATTTAAGGCAGAATACAAGAATGATAACCCGATTCTCAGAAAAAAAACTTTCGTGGTAGTCACGACTCTCTAAAGTGAGAGAACGGACTGGAAATGTAAAGGACTGAGAAAAGGGGAGACAACTGAGAACGATGTAGACAGGGAACAGTTGTGGGTTCTGTGTGTTGACGTAGTGATATATATATAATAGAGCTAGTGGTCACACATACCTTGCGAGGTGTAGTGCATGCTCAGGAATACTTACATACCAAATATGTCATACACAAGAATGTGAAACTTTTTATTAAAAAAACAGAAAACACACACCACAAGAATAACCCCATCAGCGCAGTTCACCGCTCTAGCAAAGTGACCCCAAGACACAGTACAGAGCTGCAGGTGCAAACATACAATGTCTAGTCCCAAGTTATTACAAGTGTTGACTCATCAAAACACATCGGAAAAGGTTTTCTTTAGTCAAACGATGTAGCATCGACAGACACAGAGGTACAGACGCGAATTTTATCTTCGCCTGATGCATCGGCTTGCGTTGAGTTGCAGACTGACACATTCACACAGGATCACACTTTTGGAGATGTACACTACGCACGGATATGTATGACACGATTAACACACACACACACCTCTGAAACAGACAAACTTATGATCTATTACACTTGTTAGTTGTAAAACAGAGACACGCACCTCGTGATGTAAAAACATCCCAGTAATGACGTATATTCTATTACGTCATACATGTGATGACGTGTTGAAGACGTAGACTGAGAGTAGAGAGAGGAAAACACTAAAACAGACAATTGTTGGTGTAAACGAGACAGACACACGACTACAGCAGGTGACAGTGTGTCAGTGTCAGTGTCAGTGTCAGTGTCAGTCACCTTCTAGCGGCTAGTCGTCAGTGGAGACAATCACAAGTTGTGACGTACAGCGCGACATGAGGTCAAGTCGGCGAGAGATAACGTACCGTTCTAAATAATCGTAATCATGGTTCTCCAGACAGACGACGACTTTTCTCTCCAGACCACAAACACGATGTCCACTCGCCACCCACACCACGTCACTGCGGACAGTGACCACGTCCTCGATGTCATCATCCTTCATCACCCGCACTGGATAACCCGCTTATGCAGTCCTGTGACCACACCCCGACTGATCACTAACGTCATGCCAGTTTACAACACCAGCACGTCTCTCCACTGTAGACAGGGTGTGTGTTGTTGCCGCCACTGGTAGAGGTCAATGTTGTAGATGTTGTTGTGCTTCTCCTGTCAACATGGATATAAATTAATAATCATTGTGACGTCATCAGTCAAATTCAGAGACCACTGTCACTAAACACAGTCTTATTTACAAAGACTGTTCTCACCCCCTTCGTTATTTATCACATAGGTAAGTGTTTAACTGTAAACAACGTTACACTACACAATACACACACCTACCTGTAACAAACCAAAAACGGAGACTGTGTAGGAAGCTGGCCACCTCACGACCGCACTGACACATTCACCTGGTTCTGCGACTTGAAGTGACCCTGACCTCGGGATACAGTCGTGTGACTGGCGGGCCGTCTGTGTGGTCGGGCACACCTCGTTCTCTGTACTGCAGTACATGACGGTGTGTAGTGATCCTCGCGTCCTGCTCGACTTCCCTGACGACGGCCGGAGGAGAGCGGAGGGGTCTGGTCAAATATTCCACTGGCCAGTTGGCGAGTGCGTTATTATGGAAGCAACTTGCCGCCCACAGATGGAGACGAGGAACTCGTGTCAGCAGCAACTCACACAAAGACCGGAAGTTGTCTGATCTTGTAGCCAAAGACTGTAACATAGGATGTAGCTACACGGGTTACACTGGATACTATATTAATGTGTAAATCTGTTTGTGTATCATGTGGTAATATTGTTACCAATGATGTCATTCAAGTAAGTGATTCACAATAATGACACGTGCTGCAACACAATCTGTGTAACATCTATGCTTCAAAACAAATCTATGTTGACAACACAAACACTCCATCAGGTGTCACAACTGTTGAGGAAACATCACCTGTTCAGCACCAAATAGTTGTAATCCAGTAAATGCAGATAGCATCTACCTGTGTGTCTATCATCACATCACACGCTGTACAACTCACCTGTACACACTCACTACTTCATCAGCGATGACGTACAACGACCCTTCGCTCGCTGCCTGTGACAAGTCGTTGACGGCCTTCTCCACGTTTTTACTGACATCAAGGTCATACTGCAGGAGGTGAGGCTGACCCGGGTGATACACCTGCTGACTGTTGTGTCTTACTGTCTGCAGCAACAGTGATACAGCAACATGAAGCACGCTGCTAGACTCCCCACCACGTACTGACAGACGTAGACGTGGTGACCGGACATCGCAGCACTGTATGGCCATCAGCAGCAGCACCACAGTTTTACCTGTACGGGCGGTCCGGTGACCAAAGAGTGTGGGAGGCGTTGTGTGTAGCAGGTGAATTGCTCCGGGAAGAGTGTTATTACAGCAGTGTAGCACTCTCCTGTCCACACACGCCTCACCCAGGGTCTTGACACTCGCACGTGGAGGACATGTGCATGGCACAGTCACTGTTGTCGCCGGACCACAGAACCTACAACAAACAAATGTTGGATACTTAAGCTCATCTTACTATTAAAATGATGATATATATATATTGAGTGATTTAAATTATTTAATACAAGCGGTTAGATACATTTAGTGATGTTTTTTGTCCTGACGATGATAATGAGAGACAAAATCAAAAATTGGAAGTAGTTACTAAATTCTGTCTCTCTCTCTGTCACTAACGGTCTACTGTCTACTAAGAGTTGTACATGTCGCGGTGTACATGAATTCTTCTCTCTAACTTTATTCCCTTCACCAATAAATACTGTCACCTCCGCAATCTAACGCTAACCGGTAACAAATGCTATTGTTAATTTGTGAAAATAGTTTAGCTGAGTGAATAAATAAGTAACCGTCAGACATAACTATTACAAACATGTACAGAAAACTTCATAAAATATTTACAATAAAACCTCGATTCACGTTTCTCAAGGACCCGCCATAATACACGTGATACAGAGGAAACACTTTATTGCTTCAGGTGACATCCAGACATGGAGAAAAAAGTATGACAGACACCGCATGTCACAATCCTGTCTAAAACATATTACGATGTCAAAGTCAACAGGTGAGCAGCAAGGTTGTGACCGTGTGTAGACAAGACTTTATGTTCCGTGGGATTGAACTCATCCAAGGGTGGCCTGTCCTGTGAGTTGTGCTCGTATTTACAACATCACGTGTTCCGCACGTTGCACGTGTCCCAACATGTCGCTGCCCCCAGGGGCCTGAAGGCAAACTTCTCTCACGTGTCCAGCGCTGTTCATGTCCTAAGCATTTCGCACGCCGTGGTCAAGCAGCCTCACAAGCTTTTAAACAATATTTTACGACAGAAATGCTTGAAATTCAGGTTGATCTCGTAATTCATTCTTTACTTTTTTTATCCCCTGGTATTTTTCCCCACACTTTCAGTTTTGTCAGGCAACAAAGTAGAAAATAATCCAGTTTCGCTGACATTGTAGATATTTCTGTGTAGCCTTGTAAATACTGCGGCAGGTCACAGTCTCCCTGTGACAATGTCGTGAGGAGGTGAAAGCATTAAATACGATACCACACAGTCACACACACTGAATACCACTAATGTCCTTCCCTGCACAAGCTGGTAGAAGCCAAATCCTGTAGAGATAAAACAAGTTGTCACGAAAGAGTAGTTATAGGGCTATAGTGTGGGTTTTGCACTTCTGCTCTCTCTCTCTCACGAGAACGACAGACGCGCGGGTAAACTGACAGAAGGCGGAATATTGAGCTTCTGGCAGTGCTGACCCTAAGATCAACAAAGGTCAGGCAGTGTCGCGGTGACTGACGTAGGAGCAGTCATCGTTTGAGGGGGATGTCCGCTAGTTAAAAGACCGTTTACGTCACGACGTAATGCGAGACGCTAGTTGACGCCACGTGACATACTATTACAACCAATCACGCTCCACAGTTGATGGCAAGATCATCATCACCTTTATCTTCATCTGACATTTACTGCCATCTGCTGGCAGCACACAGACAGTAGCTGTCGTGTATTCTTTATTGCACTGCTCAAGAAACGTTTCCACTGCCTCCATGGAAACACACTTTCCAGGCATGTTTCAGTACACAAATAAGATAAATAAGACTTATGTCAGATCAACTCATTGTAAGCACTCACCATCCCAATGTCCTATTGACAAGACAATGAGACATGAGACGATATTAACTTTGTGTTCGTGTGATTAGAATAAACTTTAACAAAACAGACACGTGTACAGTGTGATGACATGATATCACTCTCTCTGTGTCTACAATCACTCCACGTGTAGACGCTGTTACCTGTAGCTAATGTCACAAGATGTCTACACTCGTACAGTGTTAGTTTATGTTGTGATACTAATTGTACACAGTGTATCTTACCGTGCTACTAGTGTCTTGTACACGTGACGTGTCATGTGACTGTCACGCCCAGACACAGCTACATGTCGTTTCCACCATTTGCCGAGTTCCTTTAACACGTGACTACTGACGTCACAAGGGGTCTTGGGGTCAGACAACTGATTACAGCACAGACACACACCAACGATGTCGGCGGGGTCAGTAGTTTTTAGACAGCAATGCAGGTTCTTTGACAGAATTTTGTGATATAAAAACTTTTGATACAGGTCAGCAAAAGATAGGTCACTCAAACTTTCTAACATAAAAGAGATAAAACTCGGTATATTCCGGAACAACCTCTCTGGATCTTAAGGCTATAGGAACCCCATTCTTTGAAATTAGAGGGTTTGCTTTTGTATATTTCAATTTAACTGTACATGAGAGGCTGAAAAACAGGTACAGATATGTGTATGTATAGATGGGTTATTATCCACTTCGGCATAAAATGGTTCTTTTTTTCTTTCTAGTCGTCTGCTAATATCAATGTAAGTCCTACACTAATGACATCACTAAACGAAATTCAAAAGCAGTACTAAAAAGAATGCAAACACTTATAAAGTAGATCCACTGTATGTACAATATTCAACATAATATCAACACAATCGCATATATTCTTTTGAAAATAGGGAGACTGATCCTTACCTCAATGAGTTGTGAGTCGTGAGAGATGGCCTGCTGTACCTGGTCAGTCGTGAGGTTAGGGACGGCGATGGTCTTGGTGATGCGCAGACCGGGACAGACATCAGACACCAGGTGAGACAACATGGCCTCCGCTTTGTTCAGCTGTGACACGGCGTCTCTCAGCTTCTTTCTGATGGTCTTGACAATATCCTCCTGTGACATTTTAAGGTCGTTTGTAATATCACCGAACGACATCACATTGCAGACGACAAGACCGTAATGTCGGTGAATAAGAAGCACATCAAATGTTCCCTGTTTCCAGTTCTGTGGCAAGTCAGGAGGCAGGCTGGAGGCTCGGGGTAACTGGGCAGCCGCCACAGAAAAACAAGGTTCACTCAGGTATTGTCCGAACTCAAGCCGAGTGATTCCAACTAACACTTCTCTTTTCTTTTTTGACAAACTCTGAAGACATAAGAGAACTTGTTTCATGGCTGTGTCATCTCTAATGTCACTGTCCTGGGCTGTAGCAGGGTGAGAAATGGAAGTCTTAGCTGTTTCTGATGGAGTCATCACCGGCGTGTTTGAAGGTAATACAGCTTGATGTTGTGGTTCATGTGTTTTGGATGACTTCAGTAAAGATCTTATTTTTGTTAGAAGACCCCTTCGTTCAGATGGGCAGTCAAGAACCATGACATCCTGACCAGCAATGGTCTGTCTAGTCATCGACACGCGGTTGAAGTAGACAGGAGGCAGGAAGTAGGCGCGAGACTCGAGGTCAGGGTACGCGGCCTCAACCCACTGGAGCCAGAATGTCTGGGCTTGTGCTGACAGTGTGTCCTGTATGTAAGCAACAACAGTTTACTTGGGTCAACACTGTTCACCTTTGTATCTTTTTCATAAATTGAGCTTAAGTCATTTGGTTGTATGAAAAGTGATGTATACTTCTATATTTGTCTGAGGACAGTTATTTATATAAGAATCAAGATTATTCAATGATATATTGGCCGTTTTGCTCGACAACCTTTTGCTATCTTTTACTAAACTTAATATGTTCTTGTTCATAGACGGACCTGTTTTTACTTTCAAAAACTAACAAGGTGCTCATTTACAGCCTTATTTCAACTGAACAGTATTCCACACAAAGAGTTTTGAAAGGAGAGAGAAGTGGAGGTCTGACGGATCAAGGTTAGGCGAGTATGGCGGGTGTGCAACACGTAACATCCAAGCTCCAATAAATTGTGATAGCTGATCAATCCTGTGTGTGATTTCGCTTTGTTGTGCAGGAACACGACTTCTTTACGATTAACGAGAGCTGGAGGATGGATTCGTTCAAACTGTCCAATTTTTAGGTGCTTGAAAAAACGCGGCAACTTTAAAAGCCCACAACACATCGCTCTGATGAATGTCTGCTTTCGATGTCTGATGTCAATCATAATGTCGGCAATTTTTACGAAAGTAAAACAGTAAAATATGGCGAAAATGCACAGCTTGGTCTTTCATTTTCAGCTTGATGTAAAAACTAAAACTCAACCAAATCGCTCAATTTTTGTTATCGAATGAACATGTTTTACAACTGTCGGCTGTCAAATGAGAAACACTAACAGAGATGTGAACGACTCTCGTACTTCCAAAAATAAATTAGGTCCATCGGTTTCAACTCTTCCTCGTGACTCTCCCGACAACCCAATAGCAACCAAGTTCACGTGATGGAAACAATTTTATGTTAAAATGTTGTTGACATCTTTCAGCTTTCTAGCCTTTTAATCATAATATTACTACATTATTCCAACTCATGATTTGAGTGATGATAATTGTTGGTAATTTGTTTTCTTTAAGTTACTCTCTCGGTATTTTGGTGCTTAGAGTTTTTATTGCTGATCATTGTTTCTGTTGTTATACCTTTTGTTGTAGCTACAGCCATTCATTGTTAGCTATTGTCCTTGTTAGCTACCTTGGTTCACTGTTAGCTGTCATCATCCATTGTTACTATTTTTACTTTAAGTTGTTGCTGTTGATTGCAGTTTCTGCAGATGTGATTTAACAGCTTATTATAGCCCTCGTCTACTCATGGTAGTCATTACTGCACTAACCTGAGCACCTGTCACTAGATGGATGAGTCTGACCACCATCTCGATCTTAGATGGGACACCGCGGATGATGACAATCTTCATACCTGGTACAGGTGAGGTGTGAGGGTCGAACTCTATATCAGTGCCTGTCATCTTACTGATCTCTTCAAGTTGACGTTTTCTTCCTAAGAAGCATGGGATGCATTTTAATTGTAAATAATTTGTCACTCTTAATATGGCTACTTATTGTGTCACTTTACTAAACCAAATCCAAAGTTAAATGTATTTTTATCATAAAACTACTTCACTCTTTCTTTTGTCTTTATTTTCCTCTCTATCATTATAGTGTTGCTTTCTCGAGACAACTACTGCGTGAAGTCCTTTAAAACACAACTCACCAGTAACTGTAACAGTCCCATGTTTACAAACACAACTCACCAACATCTGTAACAAGTGCAGCTTGTGCATCAGTCACGGCGTGTAGGTAAACTTTGACCCGACATCCACCAACTGCCTTTTGGCGTTTGACCTGTTGTTAGACAAAGGAGAAAGAAATTATAATAAGGACACTATGTATGTAAACTTTTATAAAAACGTTAGTGACATGATGTGAACGTTAAGGTATTGACATAAAAAGAGAAACGTAGCAGTTGATGTCACGTGACTGTATTACTTGATAAAAACTCATAAAATTCTTTCCCACACCTAGGACATCAGTTACAATGATAAGTGTTGATGAAAAGGTCGGTGACTTCCTGCAATTCTTTGGGTACAGCCTGCTTTAGTGGACGACACTTCTACGAGACTGCTGTTATCAGGCAGCTCACCTTCCTCAGATCACACACTTCACTTCGTGTTCGTCATCATTACGACCGACAATCACAAAGTCACATGTAGTCACAGACCGTTGCCGTCTGAGTGAATGGGAAGCGGAGGTGGGCAGATGGCGAGTGATTTGTATGTGAGTCGCCAGGTGTGTAAGGGTGCCCAGGTGTGCGTGTGTACAAGCATCTCACGACTGTCACCTCTTTGATGTAACGGCTTCGTTGTTAGGCTCTACCAGTATAAATTGTGTATCTGCAGTATTTACTTTCGTACTGGACTAGTCTGACCATTGACCCAGTTGAGGTTCCTGAGATTTCCTCGTGTTCTGATTGTCACCAGACTTGTTTGGAGGAGGGTGATCTGCTTAATATTGTGTTAAGTTTGTCAGTTATTGCTTTCATTCAGCAAATTTTTAAGTTTCGCTTCTTCAGATATTTTTTGCCAATCTTGTGAGTTGCAAATATTCATCTCATTTGTATAAAGTAAATGGCTGAGTGTACGTGATAAGTTGGGGAATATTAAGAAATTTTATAGCCAAAATAATTTGTTAGATTTTTACAACTGTATTTTTGTCTCTGTAAATGGTTGCACTACCGCAGTAAATTCTCTTAAATTTCTTTTTTTTCTTTTTTGATTCCTTTACAAACTCTTGTCCAGCCTCAACATATCGTCTGATTCGCCTGATAAACAGAGGACTGTTGTTACAACATCTAAAATGAGAGTCTGTTAATGCTGTTTAATGATGAATAAATAAATGATTGCGCTGCTCACACTCCCGCAATACTAGTCAGTAGAGGCTGTGTGGCTGTCATCACAACATACCCGCCAGTAGATGATGTCCTCTTTGTCTCACCTGTTGTGATGAAGGTGGCTGAGGTCCTGACATGGCTAAAGATGGCTTCCTCTCATACAACAAAGTAAGTTGCAGACAGGAAACCCATTTTGCTTCTCCTCAGCACTGAGTCAGATGGAAACTGCCAAACCTGAGCATCATGGACCTGTTTAGAACAGAGATTTCATTGTTCTCCAGCAGTGTGAAAACATTATGAGCATTGAGAATGGAATGAGTATGTAGTTGTGTGAGCGACTTAAAGTTTCCGGAAATGAAAATTCAGTTAGGACTAAAGCTTCAAGTCTGTTCAGGACTTGTTACAAAACATCCACTCAGGACACACTGCGAGGAGACTGCTACTTCTCCCCGCTCCCGTCAAGCAAAAAAACTCCGCCACACAATACCATCCAAAACATAGTAAACACTCTTTCCTTTGCTCTCTAACAAAAATAATCCATCAACACTAGATTAAAAAGGCCGGCCGGCCATCTCTGGCGCGGCACGCCGACAAACAGACAGATGACATTGACAACCCCACAAATTGCTGTCTTTCACACCTCCCTCCTCCAGCTACATTTCCTGTCCCCTTCCCGGCTTAAAAAAAAAAAATTAAAAAATATAACACAGCAGGTTTGTGACAACGAGAAAGCTATATCAGCCTACGTTGCACAGGAAATGAAGAACTATAAATATATAACTATATATGAAGAAGAAGAAGGAGAAGAAAAACACAACTTACCTGCACCTGTTAAGTTTCAGGAATGAGTCACTGAAGACGCCCCCTAGTGATATCAGTGTGGAGAGATATGCTACAGTATCAGGTGTAACATGCATGATGGTACAGTATCACATGACACGTGCACGTGACACTTAGGGGAGATAAAGGTGTGCGCGCGCATGTGAGGACATTTTCGGAAATTAAAAGAGAACGAGAGATAGCGGTAGTCACGCATGATATCAAGTTATCAAGGACCAGCGCCGTGCGCATCGAAAGCTGAACTTATATCGGTCCTATGTGGGTTACCTATATTGACGGGGGAGAGCACTCTGACAGCAACAAAGGGCCATAACCTCTAATAATGACAATGACTTTTAGCCAATGGGGTACTACATGATCGCGTGCTTATCAAATAGCTTGGCTGCCATTTGCAAATTTGTGTTTCTACACTTTTCGCAACAGTGAAGCTTCTTCAGCGGTCAGTTCCAATACTGATACATGTGTTTGACTCTTCGATAACAGTACGTATAATTTATATACTCTAAAGTAGTATAGTTATTGAGATTTTAATTCCAGAAATGTCCAAGTTCAATGCAGAATATCATGCTAAGATAAGAAAGATTTGAGTACACATTAACGCAATAAATGCAAAAGTTTTCCAGACTCGAACTCAGCAGTTCTGAACGCTTGCACTTTGATAATTCTTTAGCCGTTAGCGATAACTGAATCAAGATGTCTGGTCTCAGAGTCTTGCATGATTGCATCTATATTTAGTCCATCAAAGCTGTTTGAGTGTTCTGATCATTTGAACAGGAATCTTCTATGCCGCCATGTAAAACTCTCTTCTCAAGCACTTGAGCAACAAAATCACTTTCACACAATTTGTCTTCCTGGCTTGTCTCTGTCTCGACCACGTCACACACTGACGTCACCGCCTCACACACGGTGTTCACGCGCGTTAACAACACAAAACACAACGATCTGTCCGTTGGCTTCTCGTCTAATCTTTACTAAAAATAGCCCGCTGTCGTCTTTGCCGTAAGGTTTCTTTTCTTTTGTCTCTTACTTATCCTCTCTCTTGGAGGAGAGATGGCAACAGGTCGTATACACACAAAAAGCAAAATAAAGATTAACTTACTTCCATTATTCCCGGTCCCTGTAACCACACGTACAGCAAGACCTCTCCTCTCACTCAGTTCGCCGCCTGTCTCTCTATCTGTCGTCTGCTCTCTTCCTTTTTCTTTTCTCAAACGTCAAAACCCAAAATTGCGTCAAATTATGACGTCAGATTATGACGCCAGACCACGACGCAGCAACCTCGCTCACACACGGGTAAGGGCGATAATCCCTGCCTACTTGTCCCTAACCACCTGCTCCTAACGGTCTCACTGCTGATTGACTTTTGCTTCTTGCTTGCAGTATGTAGAGTAGGGACAGATGAATTAATTCTTTAGCGAGACACAAGCCTCAAATATCTGTTTTTGGAAGTCTGAGCTTCTGAGCAAGAAAAATAAAAAATAAACAGATACATCTACAGGAACATTTTGTTTACTGCAGGCCTGTTTACACATCCTTGTATACCACAGACGACCATGATAACCGATCAGTTGCTAGCAAGCTTGTGTAATCACTGCTTTAGTAGGGTAAACAAAATGGCCGCTGAAGCAGCTCGCACAAACTGATGACATCATCACCTCATAATGTCATTATATTTTCTCACAACACGAAGTCCAGTCCCTGTGTTTTGTTTACACAATAACTAGTGTCAATAAAAATATCTTACGTCTACACACTGGCATTTGTTTACACAACGACAAGGTTTAAGTTACAAAAATTGTATTATCTACTTTTCATCGTCTGAAGTAAAAATAATCATTCTGGAATATATTATGTGTTGATGCTATCTTCTTTCAGAAGTGTGTGTGTGTGTAGTAGTAGCAGCAATATGTAAACATGCGCGTTTGCGTGTCAACCTATTCGTGAGAGGTGTGTGTCGTGTTTATATAAATGTTTATGTAAGAGCGAGACAGCAACAGACGTCTATAAACATCGTGGTTATAAGTTTAAAACACGATGTTGTCCACTGCAAGTGTTAAACAAAGATGACAGGACTCGGACTAAATACAGACACAAGTCGTTCATCAAAACTCGTTGAGTGATTCACTAATAAGAAGACAACAAACACTACTGGACTCAAGGACACAACACAGGTTTTACACGAGAAGCTCTTTTGCAAAAAACAAATTTTAAATTAGTTTTACAAATATTGTTTTAAATCGTCTGCAATCGTTGCATGGGCGTTTTTGTTTTTTTTTTATAAATATTTTTCTTCTGATCTCTGATCTCTCAATAGATGAAAAATGTTCTATACAAGTTTAAAAGGCGATGACTACAGAATCTCTGAATCAGCTTCAAATAAACTCCAAATGTTTACAAGCGAACAACAGATGTCATGATGAAATAAAACGACAAATTATTATTTTTTTCAAAGGGGACAGGTTTTTGAATAAACTGATATAAACAGAATGAATGAAGAGACCGAAATGATGACAGCACAGATCAGAAGAAAACAAATTGTTGTTACAGACGCTCTGAACGTTTATCAATGAGCATGTATTGAATAGTTCACTTGTAAACTTACTGTACTTGTGTACATTACACCGGTGTTCAAAATAAATACCGTCTAACGCGAGGTCGAGTCGTCTTAACGCAGTGTTCAAGTCGACCTGTTGAGTCACGTGATCACACTACACAGCATTCTTATCTCGCTGTACTTGTTGTGCTCACCACAGTAGTCACACATGTAGCTTTACATTTGTGTAATCAGACAGATCCGCTATGTTTCCATGACTAGCAAAGCATTGTGGACCATCGGTTAGTCGCGGCTGCTACAAATGCTGGCGTCTGTCAGTCCGTCCATCTTTGTTGCTCCAGGGAAGAGGACAGAAGATCCCAAGGAGGGTTTTCACTTCAATTCTAGTTCTTAGTCGTGGGTGGGCTTATTAATGGTATACTAATATTAATTTTTTTAGTTATTGAATCTGAATAAGCATCATCAGACGTGAATACTATTTTTTTTTCACACAAAAATGCAGTGATGAAAGTAATGTCCCTTGGCCTAACCGGCAGGAGGGGACCAGCTGTGTGTCCTTTTGTCTCGTCTGTGGATCTACGTCAAGTTTTGGTTTCTCCTACTCATCTGTGATGTTTGTTGTCTTATTCTCATCTGTGGTGTTTCTTGTCTCCTACTCATCTGTGATGTTTGTTACACCGTTTGCCTCTGTTTAGGATGGTTCTTCAGTTCTTGTGCTGCGTCATTTCTTACAACAAACATCTTCCTCAACTCACTGCTACTGTCTCCTCTTCTTTCATCTTTGGACTTTGGACTGAACTTGATTTTGTGTTTCCTTTACTGACACTTGTAGTTGTTTTAGCATTGGGGACCAGTTCAGAATCTTGTACACCAGTGTGGGCCAGTATGAATCAGTGTGAATCAGTGTGGACCAGTCTGGACCATTGTACACTACAGTGGGCCAGTATGGATCATACCGTTTTCCATTTATTATTTACGGATCATGTAAGTTTATTCATGTTGTGTAGATTAGATTTTATATCTATGCGCTTGATGCTGTCGTCTGGTGAAATGTGTTTGTTTGTGTGTGTGTGGGTGTGGGTTTTTTCTGTCTTTTTCTCTGTATGTTTATGTGTATGCAGGTATGTTTGAGTCTGTGTTTGTGTTTCTACGTGTGTGTGGTTTTTTTTGTGTGTGTTTGTATGTGTGTTCCATAATCTTGCTCCCTGTGTGTCACGAACTGCTATCACATTCGCTCATTCAGTGCCAGACCTGTGCTGTGCTCTCACCTGTGTGGCCTTATAACTTCAATTAGTATGTGAGCTCAGAGCCGTTGAGAGCCAGCACAGACCCTGGGCAGACTACGTACTAAAACAAGGAGCTGGTCAAGGTCATAAATTAGACTAGAGAGTGACACGAGTGACAAGAGGCTAAAGACTGACAAGTCATGTCTGACAAATCAGCAACAAAGCGTAGAGCTAGTGGTCACATATTATTTGTGTGCATACACCTAGTGTTTGTATATATATAATACAGCTAGTGGTCACACATACCTTGCGGGGTGTAGTGCATGCTCGGGAATACTTACATACCAAAGATGTCATACACAGGAATGTGAAGGGTAGCCATGTTTTATCACCAGGTAGCCTACAGGTGTGTCACTGACTACACAACTCTCTTCCTTCTGATCGTTGTAAGGCAGCCAGGGCAAGTTATTTGGTTATTTGTTTGGTTATCACTTAGTTATTTTATTTATGTGTTTAATCAATAAATCTCTTAACACAATGAAGCGGGTTTTCATGGACCAGTCGTGTCTGTATTTAGTCTCAGAATTCTGTCCCCTTTGTTTACCACTGGCAGTAAACAATATCAAACTGAATAGTTTAGTGCACGACACTGACATTACAGTTTGATGAGGCACTTTGACATCACGTGTACAACATCTTATACACAGTGACACAGATATCACACTGGTAGACTGACACACGCACGGATATGTTGACACATTAACACACACCTCTGAAGCAGACAAACTTGTTGACACTTGTTTTGTAAACAAAGACACGGACCTCGTGATGTAAAAGTCTGTAATGACGTCATATCTATTACATCATAAGGTGATGACGTGGTGATAGACTGAGAGTAGAAGAGGATGATGATGGAGTTTTATAACGCGCAAATTCCGCATCACAGAGATAGGCTCAATGCGCGATCCCAGCAGCATGAAGAGTTACAGGAACAGGGCCATAGCCCCAAAGAAAAAACTATCCACAGAGTCTGTAAGTCCTGGAGGCTCACTGGTGCCAGAGTTTGGTGTGAACACTTGCACTAAGTCTCAACGGGAATTAGCAAGGCTACATGCTCGAACTATCCGCCAACCACGTACTCCACGCACGGTTTTCTTCTTAATTAGTCCAAGTTTTCTGCAATATGACAGAAAGTTAATATCCAATACAGTCACATTTTTGGCAAGGTCTTTAAACACAGAAGCAGAGCAGTGTAATTGACTCATTCACAAAAGATGAAAATGATCATATTGCAGTGTGTAGACAAAGCACAATCTCAGTTTGTCCAACCACTCAATACTGTCGCTGTCCCACAGGAAAATACTGTTGTTAAACACTACTCAGGGAGAAGCCCTGACACTACCATCGCTCACAATACAAGTACACCATAGTCCCAACGGAAAGCCTCTGAACATTAGATCAGGGAAAACCTCTAATTCTCCTGTGCCACTGTCAATGAGTAGAGTAAAGCCAGTATCAACATCAAGTTCCAGTTTTCACCATAATTCATAAAAGTACTAAAATAAAATTCACATCAGCAGTTGAAGAAAACACTAAATCAGGACAAACACTAAAAGACAATTGTTGGTGTAAGACACTGACACACGACTACAGCAGGTGACAGGTGTGTCAGTGTCAGTGTCAGTCACCTTCTTGCCGCGTGTCGTCAGGGGAGACAATCACAAGCTGTGACGTACAGCGGGACATGAGGTCAAGTCGAACAGAGATAAAGTTCCACATTTTTAAATCAGGGTCCTCCAGACAGACGACGACTTTTCTCTCCAGACCACAAACACGATCTCCACACGCCACCCACACCACGTCACTGCGGGCCGTAGCAACGTCCTCGATGTCATCATCCTTCATCACCCGCACTGGGATACCCGCTTGTTGTAATCCTGTGACCACACCCGGCTGATCACTAACGTCACGCCAGTACAACACCAGCACGTCTCTCCACTGTAGACAGGGTGGTGTTGTGCCGCCACTGGTAGAGGTCAATGTTGTAGATGTTGTTGTGCTTCTCCCTGTCAACATCAATATAAACCATAGTATCGTGACGTCATCACGTAAACTGAGAGACACACGTCACTAACAGTCTTATTTACAAGACTGTTTCTCACCCGTTCGTTATTTATCACATAGGTAAGTGTTTAACTGTAAACAACGTTACACTACACAATACACACACCTACCTGTAACAACAACACGGAGACTGTGTAGGAAGCTGGCCACCTCACGACCGCATGTGACGCAGTAAACTGGTAAGTAACGTGAGTGACCCTGACCTCGGTGATACAGTCGTGTGACTGGCGGGCCGTCTGTGTGGTCGGGCACACCTCGCTCTCTGTACGGCTGTACATGACGGTGTATAGTGATCCCCACGTCCTGCTCGACTTCCCTGACGACGGTCGGTGGAGAGCGGAGTGGTCTGGTTAAATATTCCACTTGCCAGACGGCGGGTGCTTCTCTATGGAAACAACTTGCCGCCCACAGATGGAGACGAGGAACTTGTGTCAGCAGCAACTTACACAAAGCCTGGAAGTTGCTGAGTCTGTAGTCAAGACTGTAACATAGGATGTAACTACACGCGTTACACGGTGTACTATTATTAATGTGTGATTTTGTTTGTGTATGAAGTGTATATTGTTACCAATGATGTCATCAAGTAAGTGATGTCACAATATATAATGACACGTGTTAAAACACAATCTGTGTAACAGCCGATTTTTCAAATCTACGTTGACAACACAACACCTCCATCAGGTGTCACAAGAAAACATCACATCAAATAGTTGTAATCAAGTAAATGCAGGCAGCATCTACCTGTGTGTCTGTCATCACATCACACTCTGTACAACTCACCCGTACACACTCCCTACTTCATCGGCGATGACGTACAACGACCCTCCGCTCGCCGCCTGTGACAAGTCGTTGACGGCCTTCTCCACGTCTTTACCGTCATCAAGGTCATACTGCAGCAGGTGAGGCTGACCGGGTGATACACCTGCTGACTGTTGTGTCTTTACTGTCTGCAGCAACAGGTGATACAACATGGTGCACGCTGCACGACTCTCCATCCACGTACTGACAACGTAGACGTGGTGACCACATCGCAGCCACTCTATGGCCATCAGCAGCAGCACCACAGTTTTACCTGTACCGGGCGGTCCGGTGACAAAGAGTGTGGGAGGCGCCGTGTGTAGCAGGTGAACTTGCTCCGGGAAGAGTGTTATTACAGCAGTGTAGCACTCTCCTGTCCACCACACGGCCTCACCCAGGGTCTTGACACTCACACGTGGAGGACATGTGCATGGCACAGTCACTGTTGTCGCCGGACCACAGAACCTACAACAAACAAATGTTGGATACTTGACCTCATCTTACCATTAAAATGACGAACCATATTTATAGAGAGAGCAATTTAATTTATTTACTACAAGTGGCTTGATACATTCAGTAATAACTTTTTCTGTCTTGACGTACTCAAGCACTTCTATCTTAACAAACAAACTCTCTTTCTCTGTGTGTCACTAACGGTCAACGGTCAACGGTCTACTAAGAGTTGTACATGTCGCGGTGAATCATGAATTCTTTTGTCTAACTTCGTTCTCTTCTACAATAAATCCTGTCACCTCTGCAATCTAACGCAAGCAGCAAAAACTTTGTAAAAATAGTTTATCTAAGTGAATAAACAAACTAATTTCACATAGCTATTACAAACTGTTCAGAATCTTCATAAAATATTCAAAATATGTAAAAGTCCCACAGGTGAGCAGCAAGGTTGTGACCGTGTGTAGACAAGACTTTATGTCCCCGTGTGGAGGAACTCATCCAAGGTGGCCTGTCCTGTGAGTTGTGCTCGTATTTACAACATCACGTGTTCCGCACGTTGCACGTGTCCCAACATGTCGCTGCCCCCAGGGGCCTGAAGGCAAACTTCCCTCACGTGTCCAGCGCTGTGAAGGCTTCGGACACTTGTTGGTGGTGGACCTGTTGATTCTCAATAGTCGTCGTCGTCACTTCCGGCGTCACCATCATCTCCATCTCCACTGTGTGTCACAGACGCAGCTTCCTCGCATATTTTGTCAAGAGAAAGTTCACCGCAAGTTTGAAAGCTCTCGTCGCATATAAAAAATCATCGAAGTTGAATTTAGATGGACCAGAGGTTACTCTGTCCCAGTCATCTCCTAGAACAGGGATGGCGAACCTTTTTCAGTCCGAGTGCCAATTATTTCAATTTCAAAGCAATAAAAATTGCTGCGTGCCAAGTCGGTCTACTTAATGACGCCGCTATAGAAACGAAGTGGTACAGCCAGTAACCAGTAAGTTTGCTGCGCGGAAAAAATAAAGCTGCTTAGTATAAAATTATAAATTATAATTAAAGTAATATGAAAAAATTATGTGGAATATGATCCAACATCACTTGTTTAATATTATTTACAGTTTTCTGAAAAAAATGAAGGCTATTACTTATGATAATTTGAAATTTTAAAAAATCCATCAGCGTCGTCGCGTGCTGCACAAAATCGTTTCGCGTGCCACCTTGGGCACGCATGCCATAGATTCGCCATCCCTGTCCTAGAACTTCATCCTTCAGGCTCACATCGCCAGTATCATCACCGTCATGTACCACGTCCGACATATCTGACTGAAGAGTTAAACGAGCCTTGGCGATACAGTCCTCATAGTTGACGGCTTAATTGCAGTTCATGATGCAGCCACAAAGTTCATGACCCTTAAGATGTCAATGTTAATGTCCGACACATTTCGCACGCCGAGGTCAAGCAGCGTCACAAGCTTTTAAAATCTTTTACGATAGAAATGCTGGAAATTCAGATTGATCTCGTAATTCGTTCTTATTTTTTTTTATCCCTTGGTTTTTTCTTCCCCGCACTGTCAGGTTTGTCAGTCAACAAAGTAGAAAATAATCCAGTTTCGCTGACATTGTAGATATTTCTGTGTAGCAGTCTCCCAGTGACTGACAATGTCGTGAGGAGGTGAAGGTATTAAATACGATAAACACAGTCAGACACACTGCAGTACCACTTATGTCCTTCCCTGCACCAGCTGGTAGAAGCCAAATCCTGTAGAGATAAAACAAGTTGTCACGAAAGAGTAGTGATAGGGCTATAGTGTGGGTTCTGCACTTCAACTCTCTCTCTTTCACGAGAAGGGCGGACGCGCGGGTAAACTGACTGACAGAAGTCGAAATAGTTAGCCTGTGGCAGTGCTGACCGTAAGATCAACAAAGGTTGACGACACGTGACATACTGTTACAACAAATCATGCACCACAGTTAGTGTATGACACAGTTTAACATCTTAATTCTCTTGGGGTTCAGCATTATTTCCTTCATCGTCAAACAACGTGTCGTCTTCCAAATCTTCTCCAACCGATTCCATTTCTAACTCTCTAGAAATATCAGTATTAGTCGCTGCCAAGATCATCATCACCTTCATCTTCAGTTTCAGTTTCCTGCCATCTGCTGGCAGCATACAGTAGCTACCGAGTATTCTTTATTGCACTGTTCAACAAACGTTTTCACTTCCTCCAGGTAAAAACACTGTGTACAAAGTTATTACAGCAGTGTAGCACTCTACAGTACACAAATAAGATAAATAAGACTTATGCAAGATCAACACATTGTAAGCACTACTCATCTCATTGTCCTATTGACAGGACGATGTGACACCTTTGTTTCGTGTACTTGAAATGAACTTTAGCAAAACAGACACGTTTATAGTGTGCTGACATAACATCAGTCTCTCTGTGTCATCATCACTGCACGTGTAGACGCTGTCACCTGTAGCCAATGTCACAAGATGACTTCAAAGCCACAAACCACAAGCTGCCGATGACACTGTACATGGCACATGGCAAACTCCTCACAATGACTACAACAGTCAACTCACAGGCTACATGTATGTGGCCCTCGTCACGTGATAACTTGGGTACAACAGAGAGGTCTGTAATGAGAGGTCTGTAATCCTCTAGACAGAACACTGGGAGACAAGGGCTTAATTAGGGAACACAATAAACAGTAAATATTAAAGCTGGTGAGACAGACACAAACAAGGTGGCGGGAGGCTAGTAAATAAACATTCTTACATACTTTACTGTGTGAGACTTGTTTAGTCTGTGTGTCTCTTGTGTCTTATAAAGATGTTTATTTACAGCGAGTACACAAGAAATAAGACAAGAAATAAACATAAATAGCTGGTGAGTGGCTCAAAGCTCAAGAGTGTTTAGTGACGACTAAGGTGAGATGGAGGAGGTTGTGGGAGGATGTGATGATAGTAGACCTAACATCTTGTCATCTCAATATCAATGTCAGTCTTCCACTGAATGTCACCACACGTACATTTGATATCAACATGTTATTTACACGTAAACACTCGTACAGTGTTAGTTGATGTTGTGATACTAATTGTACACAGTGTATCTTACCGTGCTACTAGTGTCTTGTACACGTGACGTGTCATGTGACTGTCAGGCCCAGACACAGTCACACGTCGTGTCCACCATTCGCCGAGTTTCTTTAACACGTGACTACTGACGTCACACGGAGTCTTGGGGTCAGATAACTGATCACAGCACAGACACACATCAGTGATGTCGGCGGGTTCAGTTGTTTTAAGACAGCAATGCAGGTCCTTTGACAGAATTTTGTGATATTCAAAAACGTTTGGAACAGTTCAACAAAACACGAGTCACTCTATGTTTTGAACATAAGATCAATAAAACTTTGCATATTCCGGAAGAACCTCTCTATTCTTTAAAATTAGATTATTTTTAATGTATATTTAAGTGTAACTGCACCTAAGATGCTATTCAACAGGTAAAGATAGATGTATGTGTAGATGGGGGGAAGTATAATGAACATACCTGTGTATGTGTATAATTCATGTCCCTTTGGTAAGAAAATATGGTTGATAATTATTTTATACTTAGGTTTAAATTCTATGAAAACGTCCTTTTGCCTGTATAATACTGTTAAACAAACTGTGTTGTACCGAACATATTGTAAATAGCTCACAAATGTAACATTTTAGTGATGTGTTCAATCAGATGTCTGTGGATCGTGCTTGGACATGAATGTGTGACCACGTGATACACTCCTATGCCGTTTATACAAAAAGAACCAACCATTTATTCCTTAAAAAACTAATACTGATGATCGTTATGATGGATGTTAACAGCACCATCTCACTGCGAGCTTCCCGGATCAGAGGTCAGCACCACGTCACCGCCACGTAACCGACTCTGTCCCGGCACACGGTGTGACTCGCGTGTCTTCCACACACAGCAGCAACAGGGCCATCAACGTGGTCACAATACATTGTCATGTCAAGCACTACAAATGCAATGTCAGATTTGATTATCGTAACGGCAAGTTGACTGTCAAAAATAGATCAATGAACGGATCTTTGAATCGGTAGTTGATCGGCGCGGCTTGGATAAAGTTGCAATGTGAACAGGTCTCACATGCACGACATGTGCTCGGCCTAAATTTCAGGACAACAAATGGAGGGCAACACGAACAGTCGCTCCTGTGGTGTCCCTCACTAAGGGATACACAGCATGTTGAGCGATACTCACGTGCACGCACACACTCACACGCTCTTCGAGCGGTCCGGTGGAGCAACGGTTAGCGCCTGTCACCAATACACTGAAGGTTGGCTGCCCTGAGTTCATTTCTCGTCTCGGGCACGCTGTTCTTTCTCTGTATGTGGCATCTGTTTACAGGGCTGGCTGCTTGCCGTTATATAGCCTTAGTTGTTGGCACGGCGTAAAACACCAATTTCCCCGCCCCCTCACATGCTCTGTCTCAGAATCAGTTAACAACTTGCTGGTAAATCCTAGCTAGGCCAGATATGGCTGATGAGTGGAGTATCGCTACATTCCACCAACATCCGGCTACCAACTATGTCTATACAGATGATAGACCTACTACCTATGTCTGTGTTACGAAAACTTCTCACTATTCTCCGGTATTTCAATGGAAAGCCGCTACTTATCTAACTAACCTAACAACCTATTCTCAGATATCAGCGATTTAAGATTCGTTTTTGCAAGTCACTAGCAAGCTAGTTTATGCCCACCGACTGCACAAACCAACTTTTTTATTTTGGTCACTATTGAATTTTTTATTACAAGACGTTGATGAATATCAAAGTAAGTCGCACGCGACTGACATCATTTTTATTAATTCAAGAACACTGAAAAGGAAATTTGAACTATTGTAAGAAAAATGCACTTTGTGTACAACATTAAACAATATCATTTTTTTAAATAGTGAGTAGGATGTTTACCTCAATGAGCTTTGAGTCGTGAGAGATGGCCTGCTGTACCTGGTCAGTCGTGAGGTTAGGGACGGCGATGGTCTTGGTGATGCGCAGACCGGGACAGACATCAGACACCAGGTGAGACAACATGGCCTCCGCTTTGTTCAGCTGTGACACGGCGTCTCTCAGTTTCTTTCTGATGGTCTTGACAATATCCTCCTGTGACATTTTAAGGTCGTTTGTGATGTCACCGAACGACATCACATTGCAGACGACAAGACCGTAATGTCGGTGAATAAGAAGCACATCAAAGTTTCCCTGTTTCCAGTTCTGTGGCAAGTCAGGAGGCAGGCTGGAGGCTCGGGGTAACAGGGCAGCCGCCACAGAAAAACAAGGTTCACTCAGATATTGTCCGAAGTGGAGTCGGGTGATTCCAACTAACACTTCTCCTTTCTTTTCTGACAAACTCTGAAGACATAAGAGAACTTGTTTCATGGCTGTGTCATCTCTAATGTCACTGTCCTGGGCTATAGCAGGGTGAGAAATGGAAGTCTCAGCTGTTTCTGATGGAGTCATCACCGGCGTGTTTGAAGGTAACACAGCTTGATGTTGTGGTTTATGTGTTTTGGATGACTTCAGTAAAGATCCTAGTTTTTTTAGAAGACCCCTTCGTTTACAAGCTTTTTCAGATGGGGAGTCAAGAACCATGACATCCTGACCAGCAGCCGCAGCAGTTGCTGGTGGACTCTTTTGATTTGCTGACAATAAAACTTGAACATCCTGACCAGCAACTGTCTCTCTGGTCATCGGCACGAGGTTGAAGTAGACAGGAGGCAGGAAGTAGGCGCGAGACTCGAGGTCAGGGTACGCGGCCTCAACCCACTGGAGCCAGAATGTCTGAACTTCTTCTGCGAGTGTTGCCTGTACGAAGAAGACCTCAGTTTGTCTGACTGCAGTAACTTCATTTGAGTTTATTTCTCCATCTTTTTACTGAGTCATATTTTTTCGGTGAGTGGAAAAAAAGTTTATGTCAAATTATTTTAGTTTAGATTTGTATCCGTTTTTAAGATGGTTTTACTTTATTCCGGTACTTGTTTTTTTCAAAAATGTAAGCCTTGTCAAATTTCTTCATTTTTCTGTTGTGTAATTTGGCTGTTTATAACGCTTATTGTTATTCACTATATTTATAGTGTTGCAGCAAAACCGCTCATTATTAGTTATTATCATTGATAATTAGTTGTTATCATTCAATGTTACTGCTAGTCACTCTTGCTGCCTGCTGTTGATTGCAGCCTCTACTGTTTAGTGTTGATATCTGTTTGTAACACTGATTGTATTGTAGTCACTACTGCACTAACCTGACTACCAGTCATCTGCCTGATGAGCCTGACGACCGCCTCGATCTGAGATGGGACACCGCGGATGATGACAATCTTCATACCTGGTACAGGTGACGGGATGGGGTCAAAGTGTACATCAGCGCCTGTCTTCTTCTTGACCTCCTCCAGTGGACGCGCATTCTCTGTAAACAAGATTATTTGTCATCACTGTTCTGTTGGGACATCTTGACCTGTAACTATGACAGTTGGTTTTAAAGTTATGTACAATATATACAGTGAATTGTACGTGGTTACTTGTGGTAAATGTAACAATTATTATGCAAAACAAAAATCACTCAGTCTCCACTAAGTAAAAGACATGTAACAATTCGCGATTCAGGCGAATCTAATTAGATTCCGATTGTTTTTAATTCCCTTTGATGTCAGGGGAGGGCAGTCGCGCGCGCGGTCTTTTACGTCATGTATGAAGTGACGTAAGTAAGCTCGACACAGCGTAACTAGGCCTGCAACATTATACTCATGATTGGTCGCCACAGTCTCCAAGAAAGGCTGTTAAGAGGTCGTCCTAGTTACCTGGTCACGAATGATCTGATTGGTCAGGAGGAGGAAATGAGCCAGTTAACTTAGTGGATCTAACGTTTCTCGGGACAGTCGAGACCGAGCAGTGAGAGAATCAAGAGCTCTGTAGAGAGTTAACATTGCGTTAACGGCCTTCAACGTTATATACAACGTTCTTCTGTGAGAGGTTATCACTTGTATTCTGAGGTGTAGGGATTCGATGTGAGTGTATCGACTTCACCCATACAAGTGATATGGCATTGGCCACCATGGATTACTCCTGAAGGATTATAGATTCGCTAACGATCATCGGCGTTGATCTGCAACGTTCAACCGTATAAGGTGTAGGCCAGACATCACTTCGTATTCTATGGTGTGGTGTAGGTATTGATCCCATTGGAATATATCAGCTTCGCCGATACAAGTGATGTGGCATTAACCACCTTAGACTTACGAACTTCGGGATATAACTCGTTGGATTTAATCTGCTGGTCCAGTCGGTCATCTCGCCAGCCCGTCAGACAACCATAGGAGAGGGTAGGGCGGTAAGGGAGTAGTGTTCTTTTATTTTGTTTCATCCTCATTTCGTCACCATTTAATTTCCTAAACATTAAATGTGTTAATCGTTGGCCGGACCTTTTTGCTGAAAAAGGTGGAAGAGTGCAGCCAGCGTGGTTTACATGTAGATGTTTACACGCGCTCGCAGACACATTTAAACACTCTTCTCAAAAACGTTACAAGACATAAGAACATTAGTCTTTCTTCTACAAAAGAACTTGGAACAGATTACCTGTCAGTCACTGATTCTCTGACATTTCACATTCAAACCCAAACTCAAGACATCTTTTGTGAATGACGATTTACCTGTGACCGTGTCCTGACCCTGAGTGTGCACAAGGTGTGTCTGTAATTACATGTACTTGCTGTATGAGTGTCTGTGGTACACATGTGTGTTTGTGACTGTGTTGTACAAGTGTGCTTGTCTGTTGTAGCAAAGATTGGTTCGTGGTCTGTTGTTATTCTGTTGAGTAAATCACTTCTGTAAAGCACTCTAAACATAGTAGTGACAAAGTGCTATATAAATGTTCTATTAGCCTTTTCATCACAATAATACATCGTTATGATAATGAATTATCTCAGTTATCTCCACTCTCTAGAATTTGCTGTTGAGGTGGTGAGAGGACGAACTGTCTTACAAACGAGGAGAGGACTTATCGTCTAGTGCAAGACCTACTCACATCGTTAAAGACAGACACGTGTGACGGACCTTAAGCTCCGTGTTTATCCACGTGCTGCACTAGCGACCGTTACAAGTATTGGGACGAATAAATAAATAAAACTTTGTAGTGTGCTTCACATATTTATATTGTATTATCTTCTTAACTTGTTTTGTGTCTCCTCGTCATTTTCTTTTCTGCGTCCTTCTGTTGTTACTTTAGGAATAACACAACCGAAAGATAGAATGTACCTGTATCCATAAGTAGTGCAGCCTGTTCATTGGTCACGGCGTGTAGGTGAACTTTAACACGGCCACCGCCTCTAGAACTTTCTGGTCCACCTCCTCTTTTCAGGGGCTTTTCCTGTAATGGCGCTTACACAGTTACAGGTGAACATCAGAGAATGAACACAGTACACACAGCTTCTCAGGGTAAAAGGTACACAAGAAGACATGACAGAATTTTTCATAATTCATCTTTGACATAGATACTTATAATGATGATGATGATGATGACCTCTGTTATATCAATAGTAACTGGCTCATGACAGTGACACACCAAATATTTTTTCACATCAAACCGCGCACTCAACACACAACAAAACCTCTTCTCGCCTACATTATCACAAACACTAGTTAGTAATTTCTGTTTTTAAAATATAATTTATATCGTTTTTATCAAGCCTTAGGTTTAATAGCGTATCTTTCCCGCTCATATGGTATGAAATAAATTATTGATCATTGTTATCTCTTCAGGAACAATTAAAGAAAGTCACGTGACGGAATTAAGCTGAATATTGTGCGTAAAATTAACGATGATTGATTACAACATTCTCAATGACAACAATGACATCACTGCTCTGGTGTGAGACAGACCACATACTGACTTGTAAACTTGATTAAAGAACATTTTTAACTTTGGTACAAGGATTGACTTCCTTGACCTCTCTCCGCCTCACCCCTCCCCTAATAGCAGGTGTCTCCACCTTGTCTCACCTGTTGTGGAGCAGACGGTTGTTTGTCAGACATGGTTGACAGTGCTCTCCTCTGTGCAGGACCAAGTGTCTCAGAGGAATCGTCTGTCGTCTGCTCTTTCCTCTGGACGGGAAATAGACTGGTGTGTTCACTCAGCTTGAGAATCTGGCTGCTACAGATGATAACACATGTGGGCGACACCCAGATAGCATGGACACATTTAAAAAATGTTTTAAAAATGTTTTAAAATGTTTACATAAAACGTTAAAAAATGTTTGCAGAAAACGTTTTTAAAACGTTTATTATGCCCATCAAAGTAATGTTTTAAAAACGTTTTCTGCAAACAATTTTAAAACCTTTTTCAAATGTTTTTAAAACGTTTTATAAACATTTTTCTGTAAAACATTTTAAAAACATTTAGTAAATATTCATATGTAAATGTTTTTAAAACCTAATTTAAATGTTTTGCATCACATACGTTTTTTAAACGTTTTTAAAGTGTTTTTTAACCTAGTTTAAATGTTTCACATGACACATATTTTTTAAACGTTTTTAAATGTTTTGTAAACCTAATTTAAATGTTTCACATTTCACACATACTTTCTGCAGTTTCACTTCAAACTTGCCAAAAAAGACACAGAGAAGATTTTCATTTGTTTTAATTAAAACATATTTCGTGTCATTTTGTATAAACCCAGGAGACATTTACATCATACAATAGCAAATACAAAATTGTGACCATTTGTGATAAAAATGAATAAATGATACTCAAAAAAGAGAAAAAGAATATGAATTAATTAAACACTGACAAATCAATGCATAGGATTTTTTACTTAAATTTTTTAATTTAAATTTTATTCTTAAATTTTTTCTTAAATTAATACTTTTAAATATTTCAATTTCAAATACTTAAAGGTGAGGTGGTGCTGCAATGTGCTCCGTGCCGAGTGCCAAGGAATAATTGAACTAAAACTAAACTTATAGACCTTTTGATTTAAAAAAAATAGTGAATTGTAAATACAATTGGATGATGTACAAAATACACCAAAAAATACAGTTACCCCTTTGTAGATAACAACATGCAAATTATCATCTCGACCCTTCTACAAGGGACATATCATTCCAGCCGTATGAGAATTTCCACACTGTAAAACAAGGCTGAACAATTAAAAGTTCATGTATGTCTGGTAAAGCGGCTTTAAGAAAAATGCATTTCGAACACTATCAGGTCCACATGCCTTCATTTTAACATACTAAAACCTTCTTATACGTAATTATTAGATATCTCAAATATGAGACATTGTTGCTAAATATCAGCAAGCGTCTCAATTAGGGTCAAGAGTGGCTTGGTGATAAGCCTGATCTTCCTTATGCAGCAAAGGGAGTCATACATGCCAGTGTAGCGGAGTAAAAGGAGGCAAAAGCACAGAAGTGTTATATGTGACAGACAGCTCTTGAGCGTGGGGGAGACCCAGTGACAAAGGACTGTCAGGACTGCCTGCTGTTGCCGTGGGAAGCAAATGGCTATGTGACCAGTACTGACGTTCGGCGGCTGTAGGTGGCATTGCAGTCGTCGTAGACATTACGTGTATATCTCTAGACTTCTCTGTCGCTGGGAGAGGAGTCGTCGCTCTCTGATGCGGATGGCAGCTCGGGCGGGAAGGACGACGGACAGGTGGAACAACACTGTCTGCTGAAGCATTGGTCTCCACTCTGTGATGGCTCCTTCACTAACTTTATCGGAAGCCTCCATATACCCACGGTTCTTCTGTACAGCTTCTGCAGATAGCAAAAATGGGAAAATTGGGATTTGTAGATTAAAGAAGGGCTACAGGTTTATAGATTAAAGATGGACGAAAGAAGTCTCACACTATACATATTGTTTCAGTTCTATGGTGCTTTTGCTTGTTCCCCATGTCTTTCCGTTTTTACGCTAGTTTCACCCATAGAAGCACAATTAATACTGACAAGAGCTAAAAATAATTTTAAACTGTAGCGCTAGCAATGAAAATTGTCAATTCATGTTATACAAAAATAAGCACTTAGATCTGCACCTCTTTTTTGTCAAAGTATGTGTAGACAATATATCATATATCTATAACGTTAATAATAATATACACTAACATTTATACAACATCACTTACTGTAGATCATGGCCTGCACCTTCGGTCCCTTGAAAGCACACTTCTCTCCCTTTTGTCCTTTCCTGTTATAGTTCCGAGCAACCATGTTGGTCAGGAGTCATCGCATGATTCTTTTCGCACAATCCTTTGCATTCGTTCCACCCACACAGGAGAGGCTTTTGATCTGCAAATCATTAAAAGACAAGAAACATATCTGTCAAAAGTATGCCACACTTCATAAACAAGTAAGGGTGTAGTAAAAATATACATGGCTTTAATTATTTCCAATCCTACCATTCAAGGTCCATACAAAAAGCTGTCATTTAATGTTTCCTTCCCCAATAACCATAAAGTTTATGAGGCTGAAACCCTTTGAAACTGGATTTAAAATTTGACTTACTGTGTTCCACACTATATATGTATGTTAGATTTACAAGAACTGCTCATTCTCAAATGAATTCCCTATAACAACATAAGTTTTTAAAAAATGTAAAGCTACGCTGTAAAATTCCCCGAAATTATTACAGATTATCATTTCAATCATGGCTTTAACAATGACATCTGCTTTACGTATGAGTAATTCATGAAAGGAATCATCATCAAGGCGTCCATCCAGTTCGAACAGCTCCTGCTGTGTTCTAATTGGAAGGATCAAATCTTCTGGCAACATTCAGGCATCCTTTGCTGGAGCAGGCTGGTCTTTGCTTATCAGTGAATGAATCACCATATCTTTTACTTCCTGTAGCATTCATTTCAATTCTTTGTCTTGTTTCAGAATGAGCCAGGCTAATGCTGCAACAGTATGAACACAGCACTGTGAGCAAAAGTGGACAATTAATTTTTATAGGTGAATGAAGACAATCAATGGTGGTTTGTGAGGCAATAAGAAACTTGTATAACCAACACTATGTTCAACTTGAGATTGTGAAGGGAATTCACAACAAAATGAAACAGGCAAAACAAAAAGCAAGAAAAGTAACCCATAATATGAAATTGTCTGAATTACCTTCGTTATACACTCTCTGGGTATCTCCTTCTACTGCTGCAGTGGTGAGGTCTGTCTCCTCTAGTACTCCTTGCAGAGAGTCACTCCGTTGGTCATTGGGGTGCTCAGGTCGTGGTGGCAATATTCTGGTGGTTAGTGCATTCACCTGTGGGCATAAACGCTTGTTTTCCACTTGTGGTTGCAATGAGTCTGGCAATGGTCCTGCTGGCACTGCTGGATGCACTGATTTCCATCTAAAGTAGTCTTCATCCTCCAAGAATGCCGCCAATCAAATTGTGACGTGTTTTAAAAATTACGTCATCACGCGCAGCCATAAAGGTTAACGTTGTAAATGTTTATAAAACATTTATTTAACATTTTTGTTTTAAATGTTTTATTTTCAAACATTTAAATTTAAAAAAAAAAATGTTTCCTTGCTATCTGGGCAATAAATGTATTTATATATTAAGTATGCAAGATTATACTCGGTGAATAGCGAGCTTGTGACGCTTTATACATTGAGTACAACACCTGTATAGGTACAGAAACACACCACGTGTTAATGTGTGTACAGAGAAGGGCCCATCATTTCCTCTGTACGTGATAGGCACGTAGCTGTCACGATAGTTACTGTTTGCCTAATTCCGACCGCAAACAGGTCAGAGCCAAGTCTCTAACAAACAGTTGTTGTCAAAGTGGGTCTGTGACATTGATAATCCACAACTGCTGATGACGATGATTCTAAGGACAGAAATCGTGGTCCGCGATGTTGATAATCAGAGTTATGTGTCCACTGGTGTCATTGTTGTGCTACTAGCATGATGGCTACCATACTTACTCTACAACCGCAATGACAGTTATCTGCATTCTTTTGATACACAAGTTGTTCTTCTAGTCCAACGATTATGTTATAAACGTTTGAGGTGTGATAGTATATTGGCGGCCATTTTGAGAAAAGCGAGTTCAAAGATAATCGTTGAGATGGCCGACCGGGTTTTATTACTCCTAAACTTTCGCGTCTTTTGATCGGTTAATATTTGAATCGTTCTTTAAAGAAGTTGAACATACAGACTCCGAACTTTCTGGCGAGGTATAACACGATGGGTTTATGACAGGTAAACAGTATCAAAACAGCGTTTGAGTTTCGTCTCAAATCGGTACGGATCGCAGTAGGGTACCTGGATCAAACATATTTAGAGTCAATTTTTACTTTTTATTTTAACATAGCAGTGTATTTTCCTGACAGTTTAAAACCAAAGAATACATTTTTAAAGAAAAGACAAACAGCACAAAACTGACCCCTATCATCTTTCGGGGCCACGAGCACAAAACTGCTTCGCGCGAATTAAGACTCATTTCGCCGTGGATAGTCACATTTATAGAAAACTGTCTGTGTCACGTGGTAAGCAGTCTTCGTCATATGTCATAAGGTCACGTGACGGAGAACGAGACATCGTCTAAGTAAACGAAAAATGTAATTTATCTTATTAAACACAACATTCTACAAAGCCTTCAACTTTTCCCATATGAACAGACGGGAAAATAGACGAGATTCAAGTGGATCCTACTCTTGACGAGATTCTAAGCAGTTTTATTTTGCCTTACAGTCCCTTTAAGACTAATTGAGTTCGTCGTGGAGGGTCACATTGACACATACATACCAATTCTATTCTACGAAGTGTGTATCTAGGAAAGCACTAGTATTATTAGAAAAGTTACTTCAAACTAATAATACAAAATCTGGCTGAACCATATAATGATAATAGTGGGTTATGTTTCTTGTATATTCTTTTAAAACAGCTTTATAGATTACTCCATATCTCTCACCTCATAAATAAAAACTGTGAAGACACCTTACATTTACATGAGGTGTAATGAATGTTAAGTGTCACAACCTTAGCTACTTTAAACAACAGTTCTCAATGCAATGTCCTTCTAGTTACAGTGACGAGACTAAAATTCACTTTGTGCTTGTTTGTCCTACGTATATCACATTTGAGAGAAAAGACTATTCCACCAAAGTTTGATAATTTTTATCTCACTTAAGATTGTCTGTACTCACGGTCGATAATAATCCAGACACAAGATGTCGCCTCGCCATTTACCTCTACAAAATGGAGGAATAACCCACTAGTCTTTACTTGGCCGGTGCTCTATCCTCTATTATTTCTTATCACAAGGTAGTGGTACAAAGTCCATAAGAGATAACATTAGCAGTGGGGTTTTTTTATATAATTTCTTGCTCGCTGCGTCATTCGAGATAAGAAAATGTCAAGAAGAAAATAATAGCACTGAGCTGAACTGTTCACATCAAAACAATAGAAATAGCGGGGTTGTAGCCGTCTAATGCTCTCCTACTCTCTCTCTCAAATACACACACACACAAACACACTAACATACTAACACTGACACAGTAACAGACACAAACACACATGCTAAATTTAACAACCACCAACACACCCACAAACACACACACTTACATACACACTAATACTAACACACAAATATGCACGCTAACAAACACACTAACTCTAGCACACACACTATCGAATATTAACACACACTAACACACACACACACACACACACACACACACATACACACACTAACACACTCAGACACTATCACCACGTAGCACACAAGGCTAAATGTAGTCTTATCGTTTTAACCAATGGTTTTATTGCACAAGATTTGCAAAAGACGGAATTTCGTTAGACCATGAGCAGAAGAAGGTTGCTGGTGTCATTTGAGGAGGCTTCTTCTTTGGCTTCATAATTAGGGGCTGTTTGTAGACATTTAGTTAATTAAAGTAATAATTACCTTGATTTACCCAGTGACAATAATATGTGCCTGATTCGGATTCATAATATTTATGTGAATTAAGCACCACTCATTGGGTGTGATCATTCTGAACTATGCGTCATAACTATCTATCTATCTAATCCTCTTCGTGCATCATGTTGCACACAAGGCCTCAACCATAGTCCGCCACCAATGTCTATCGCCTGAAACCCGCTCCAGGTGACCCCGTGTCCAGCCCTTTCCTTTCATCTCCTTTTCCACTGTTCTCGAAGTTTCCTTTGTGAGACCTTGTTTTCTTCTGCCGTCTGGAGTCCATCGCAGGGCGACTGTGGAGAGGTCTGCTGTCAGCTGGCGGAGCACATGTCCAATCCATCGTCAACGCCTTTTGTGTGTTTCTTTATTGTTGTTACTCTTGCAGACTTTGCTGACATAGCCATTGAAGTTCTACGCTAAACCATGGTATGCTTAACAGGAAGTTCTGTAGTCCCGAGCCTCGTTCTAGCAGTTAAGTGAAAAAAATGATCTGCCAGCAGTCCAGGGGATAAAAGTTCGTGATCACCCAAAATGATGAAAGTACTCTACAAGATAAGATAATACTTATTTTTTCCCAGTGGGCTATTAGGGGTACCTCAAAGAAATACCACAAAACACTGTCATATCCTCAAAAAGTGATACACTGATTCCGAATTTCCTTCAAAGTTTGAAACAGTATGCACATGCACTCATATCTGCACCATATACAAGAGAAGCTAGATTAGTGATACTAATTATCAAGATGTGATGAAAGAGGATCCTCTCTGGTGTGACATTGACCTTTCAAAGCTTTAAATTCAAAGTGACTTTGTGTTATGATGACGTGTATATGTACTGAGTAGTTGTGATTGTCAGTTGTGGTGATAGCAAAAATGGTTATGAAATATTTTCTCTATGGTGTGGAACACATCATTAAAACAAACTCCTCCTCGTAAACATTTCCAGACCATGCAAAACAGACAAACCACGGACATATGTTGGATATTAGTTCCTGGACAAACTGATTTGATCACATGCACAAGCAGAACCACCTACGCACTCACCGATCACAGCTTTTCCAAATTCTATAATCAGAGGAGAAAAAACTCGTTTATTTACCCAAACGGCTTAGTGGTGGATCTTGTCCAACAGTGGCACACATGTACTACGGTCAGCACCGCCTGGCACGTCCACCACAGCCTGCTGCTGACAGACGACTGACCAGGACACGCTGAACTCCGAGGTTGACAACAACATTTGGCTGGGGCTGAAATAATAGCCAGCGCCGACACCATCGGACACTTTCATCTCCAAGCTTTGCTCCACAAGAAACATGCGCACAAGGATAGAAGAGGCAATGGACAGCCAACAGCCACACAAGTACGTTAGAAACAGCGCTGAGCAGACGACTGGTGACGTCAAACACAACAAACGTCAGCTGATCTTTATCTGCCCTATCCCTCTACAGCAGGATAAAAATAGCCTGCGACACTGACGCTGAGGTTCGTCTGCTACGAGCGCGTCCATCGTAAAGTGCCTGGATTACATTTCACGGGAAATTACTAGAAAAATAGCAAACAAATGTCTGTTGACGACAATGTAGAGAAATAATATACTGAGACCAGCTGACAGTTAAACCGACAGTGATGTCCATTCGCCTAACTGACTTAAGGGGACTGCACTCTCTTGTTCTTCGATCTGAGTCTCCTCTTGATCTGTGTTTTTGTTGTGTGTTTACACTCATTTGTGTTGCTTTTTCTTTGTCTGCACCATACCGTGTCCACCTACACACAACTTCCTATCAACTGCCTCCTTCTTACATCCCGCCATAATGATTTCTTCATACAGTTCGCCGGTGAAAAGGTCACACAGTCGATGTAGTGTTCTTTATCGTGTATCACATATTATTCGTGTATAGACCTAGTGATATTATTTAATATAATAGAGCTAGTGGTCACATATACTTACATAGCAAAGATGTCATACACAGCAATGTGAAGGGTAGCCATGTTTTATCACCAGGTAGCCTACAGGTGTGTCTCACTGACATCCACAACTCTCTTCCTTCTGATCGTTGTAAGGCAGCCAGTGCAAGTTATTTGGTTATTTGTTTGGTTATCACTTAGTTATTTTATTAGTTAAAGGTTGACCCGTTCTTTTCACATCGTGAGTGTTGTCCATAGGAATGGGAATCCCTTGGGAAACGTCCCATGGGATGGGATGGGATGGGACAGCACACATTTGTATTTCCCATGGTAGTCGATACTTGATATTGTAAAATAAATTGTCGCTGAAATTTGCAGTTGCGTAAGTAAATTATTGGAAAAATGAACATAGGTTTCCACTGCTAAAAGCAAGTGCGAAAATTGGTTTGGCCGTACCAGCATTGTTGTCCATAGGAATGTTATTATCATGGGAATCCCATTGGAAACGTCCCATGGGATGGGATGAGATGGGACAGGCATAAATTGCCATGGGATGGGACGGGATAGAAAAATATGTCCCATGGACAACCCTGCACATCGTTGTTGTCAGCTTTTCTTTTTAGATGAAAGACACTGCTCGTTAGGGATTACCTTCTGTTTCCTGCTTCCTGAGTGAGCGGTGTTATCTTCATCGGTAGCAGCGCCTCTTTCTTTAGGTTTAGTACTCGGTCTGTAACCTTACTTCTTGTGATGTGAACTATCGAAAACAAACACGTGTCTTTGTTTGCTGGATGAGGTCTACTTTGATTTTACATTTTATGAGCTGTATTCTCTCACTGCTATTTACTGGTTTATTTGCTATCTGCTGTATATTTATATTGTCAGCCTGTTGTTTGACTGTTGAAACAGTGGTCACGTGGCGCCTGTGGGTGACATGACTGTTAAAACTATTTTAACCACTTAACAACAGTCTGTACCTGTTTTATACTAACAACAAAAATCTTTATTGAAACATTCATTGTGAAACGTGTGGGCGACATTTATAAACGATTTGAAACAACATTTGTACGTCGTGTGAATGTGTTTGTGCCAAACAGTTAAACTTGTAACATGTGTTGTATCAGTGAGCCGCTAGTGTTTGTTGTGTTTACATCAATAAATCTCTTAACTCAGTGAAGCGGGTTTTGATGGACCACTCGTGTCTGTAGTTAGTCTAGGAGTTCTGTCCACTTTGTTTACCACTGGCAGTAAACAATATCAGACTGAACACTTTAGTGCACGACACTGACATTACAGTCTGATGAGGCCCTTTGACAGCACGTGTACAACATCTTATACACACAGTGACACAGATATGACACTGGTAGACTGACACACGGACGAATATGACGACACATTAGCACACACACACCTCTCTTAAACTGACAAACGTGTTGACACTAATTGTTTTGTAAGCAGAGACACGGATATCTATTACATCATAAGGTGATGACGTGTTGATAGACTGAGGGTAAAAGAGGACAAACACTAAAAGACAATTGTTGGTGTAAGAGACTGACACACTACTACAGCAGGTGACAGGTGTGTCAGTGTCAGTCGTCTTCTAGCGACTATTTGACACAATCACAAGTTGTGACGTACAGCGGGACATGAAGTCAAGTCGAGGAGAGGTAAAGTAACCGTAATCAGCGTTCGCCAGACAGACGACGACTTTTTTCTCCAGACCACGAACGTGAATTCCACACACCACCCACACCACGTCGCTGCGGGCCGTGGCCACGTCCTCGATGTCATCATCCTTCATCACCCGCACTGGGATACTCGCTTCTTGCAGTCCTCTGACCATACCCGACTGATCACTAACCTTACCCCAGTACAACACCAGCACGTCTCTCCACTGTAGACAGGGTGGTGTTGTGCCGCCACTGGTAGAGGTCAAAGTTGTAGATGTTGTTGTGCTTCTCCCTGTCAACATGGATATAAACAATAGCACCGTGACGTCATCACGTAAACTGAGAGACACACGTCACTAACACAGTCTTATTTACAACACTGTTTCTCACCCGTTCGTTATTTATCACACAGGTAAGTGTTTAACTGTAAACAACGTTACACTACACAATACACACACCTACCTGTAACACCAACACGGAGACTGTGTAGGAAGCTGCCCACCTCACGACCGCACGTGACACAGTTAACTGGCCTTTGACCTGAGTGACCCTGACCTCGGTGATACAGTCGTGTGACTGGCGGGCCGTCTGTGTGGTCGGGCACACCTCGCTGACTGTACGGCAGTACATGACGGTATGTAGTGATCTTCATGTCCTGCTCGACTTCCCTGACGACGGCAGGAGGAGAGCGGAGGGGTCTGGTTAAATATTCCACTTGCCAGCCGACGGGTGCGTTTTCAATGTAACAACTTGCCGCCCACAGATGGAGACGAGGAACGCGTGTCAGCAGCAACTCACACAAAGTCTGGAATTTGTTGATACTGTAGACATGACGGAAACATAGGATGTAGCTACACGCGTTACACTGTGTACTATTATTAATGTTTGATTCTGTTGGTGTATGATGTGTAATATTGTTACCAATGATGTCATCAAGTGATATCACAATAATGACACGTGTTCCAACACAATCTGTGTAACAGCCGATGTATCAAAACAAATCTATGTTGACAACACAACACCTCCATCAGGTGTCACAACTGTAGAGGAAACATCACCTGTTGAGCACCAAATTGTTGTAATTTAGTAAATGCAGACAGCATCTACCTGTGTGTATCATCACATCACACGCTGTACAACTCACCTGTTCACACTCACTGCTTCATCAGCGATGACGTACAACGACCCTCCGCTCGCCGCCTGTGACAAGTCGTTGAAGGCCTTCTCCACGTCGTCTCCGCCATCAAGGTCATACTGTAGGAGGTGAGGCTGACCGGGTGATACACCTGCTGACTGTTGTGTCTTTACTGTCTGCAGCAACAGTTGATACAACATGGTGCACGCTGCTAGACTCTCACTACAACTACTGACAACGTAGACGTGGTGACCACATCGCAGCCACTCTATGGCCATCAGCAGCAGCACCACAGTTTTACCTGTACCGGGCGGTCCGGTGACAAAGAGTGTGGGAGGCGCCGTGTGTAGCAGGTGAACTTGCTCCGGGAAGAGTGTTATTACAGCAGTGTAGCACTCTCCTGTCCACCACACGGCCTCACCCAGGGTCTTGACACTCACACGTGGAGGACATGTGCATGGCACAGTCACTGTTGTCGCCGGACCACAGAACCTACAACAAACAAATGTTGGATACCTGAGCTCAGCTTATTATTAAAACGACCAACGATATATATACAGTATATACATATTTTGAGCGATTTACATTATTTACTACTATGATAAGAAACAAACCCAAAAATTGAAAGTATAGTTACTAAATTCTGTTTCTCTCTCTGTCACTAACGGTCTACTGTCTACTAAGAGTTGTACATGTCGCGCTGAAGCATGAATTCTTCTCTCTAACTTTGTTCTCTTCACCAATAAATACTGTCACCTCCGCAATCTAACGGCAACAAAGGAAACAATAGCTATTCTTAGCTTTGAGAAAATAGTTTAGCTGAGTGAATAAACAAAGTAACCTCACATAATTATTACAAACTGTACAGAATCTTCATAAAATATTTACAGTAAAACCTCGATGTCACGTTTCTCAAGTGACCGCCATAATAAACGTGACACAGAGGAAACACTTTATTTGCTTCAGGTGACATCCAGACATGGAGAAAGTATGCCAGACACCGCATGTCACAATCCTGTCTAAACATATTACGATGTCAAAGTCCAACAGGTGAGCAGCAAGGTTGTGACCGTGTGTAGACAAGACTTTATGTCCCCGTGGGGAGGAACTCATCCAAGGTGGCCTGTCCTGTGAGTTGTGCTCGTATTTACAACATCACGTGTTCCAACATGTCGCTGCCCCCAGGGGCCTGAAGGTAAACTTCCCTCACGTGTCCAGCGCTGTCAGGGCTTCGGAAACTTGTTGGTGGTGGACCTGTTGATTCTCAATTGTCGTCGTCGTCACTTCCGGCGTCGCCATCAACTCCATCTCCACTGTGTGTCACACACGCAGCTTCCTCGCATATTTTGTCAAAAGAAAGTTCACAACAAGTTTCCGAGTTCTCGTCGCAGTTAAAAAATTCGTCGAAGTTGAATTTAGATGCACCAGAGGTCAATCTGTCCCAGTCATCTAGTAGCACATCATTCAAGCTCACATCGTCACTGTCATCATGGTCATGTACAACGTCAGACACACCTGACTGAACATTGAAACTAGCCTTGGCGATACAGTCCTCATATTTGACGGCATAACTTTTTTTATAGCCTGGTATTTTTTCCCCGCACTTTCAGGTTTGTCAAGCAACAAAGTACAAAATAAGCCAGTTTCGCTGACATTGTAGATATTTCTGTGTAGCATTGTAAATGCTGTGGCAGGTCACAGTCTCCCAGTGACTATGTTGTGACGAGGTGAAAGTATTAAATACGATAGTCTATACCCCACACAATCACACACACTGCAGTACACTTATGCACAAGCTGGTAGAAGCCAAATCCTGTAGAGATAAAACAAGTTGTCACGAAGGAGTAGTGATAGGGCTATAGTGTGGCTTTTGCACTTCTGCTCTCTCTCACGAGAAGGACGGACGCGCGGGTAAACTGACTGACAGAAGGCGGAATATTGAGCCAGTGGCAGTGCTGACCCTCAGATCAACAAAGGTCAGGCAGGTTCGCGGCCACTGACGTGGGAGTATTTCCGCTAATTACGACGTAATGCGAGACGCTAGTTGACACCATATGACGTACTCACGCACCACAGTTAGTGTATGACACAGTTCCCAGCATTCTAGCAATACGTCACGTAATCCGGCTGGTTGTCTTTTCACTGTCTCGCTTTGTGATAATATTGACCTTCTCTAAATCGTAACGCCCCGTCACTAACGTCACTAATGCCCCGCGGCTGTCCTTCCCCTACAGCAACGGTTCTCAACCTTTTACTTGTGACGCCCCCCTGACGAACAAAGGTACGTCCGTTCCCCCCCCCCCCCCCCCCCCCCCCCCCCCCCCCCCCTTAGCGAGCAATGTAAGCTAATTTCACTAATACCGGTATGGGAAACTTTTAAAAACTGACCACCTTCGTTTGAGAACCGCGGCCCTACAGTATGTGACCGTCGTGACGTGAATGGTCTTTTAATTCGCGAACATACGTTTGGAGCGATGACTTCTCTTACGTATTCGGCTGTAGCGCCCTCTGTCTGTCGGTCAGTTTAACCGTGCGTCCGCCTGCCACGGGAGTAGAGCAGAAGTGCAAAAGCCACACTATAGCTCTATCACTCCTCTTTGGTCACAAAGTTCTTGTACGAAATTTGTTGTCGCTTCTAACATCAGTGTAATAGTGACCTGTGTCACTAGCCATTACATCCTATACCTGTGTCTCTCGCCATTACTTCCTATACCTGTGTCTCTAGACATTACATACTATACCTGTGTCTCTCGCCATTACATCCTATACCTGTGTCTCTAGTCATTACTTCCTCTACCTGTGTCTCTAGCCATTACATCCTATACCTGTGTCTCTAGCCATTACATCCTATACCTGTGTCTAGCCATTACATCCTATACCTGTGTCTCTAGCCATTACATCCTATACCTGTGTCTAGCCATTACATCCTATACCTGTGTCTCTAGCCATTACATCCTATACCTGTGTCTCTAGCCATTACATCCTATACCTGTGTCACTAGCCATTACATCCTATACCTGTGTCTCTAGCCATTACATCCTATACCTGTGTCTTTAGCCATTACATCCTATACCTGTTGCTAAAAAACTCCTCAATGAGTTTCACAGGAGGATGTTGGCCTCAAGTGTGTCTCACATTATTCTCTGCTCTAATTCTCTTGAAATATCAGTTACAGTCGCTGGCAAGATCATCATCACCTTCATCTCTTCTTTTTCTGACAGTGGCAGCACACAGACAGTATTCTTTATTGCACTGTTCAAGAAACATTTCCACTTCCTCCATGGAAATACACTTTCTAGTCATGTTTCAGTACATAAATAAGATAAATGAGACTTAAGTCAGATCAACTCATTGTAAGCACTAGCCATCCCAATGTGCTATTGACATGACGATGTGACGTGACAAGATATTAACTTTGTGTTCGTGCACTTGGAATGATCTTTAGCAAAACGGACACACGTACAGTTTACAGTGACAATCACTACACGTGTATAGTGTGGTGAAATGACATCAGTCTCTCTGTGTCTACAATCACTACACGTGTAGACGCTGTCACCTGTAGCCAATAACACAAAATGTCTTCAAAGCCACAAATTACCAGCTGCCGATGACACTGTACATGGCACAAGGCAAACTCCTCACAATGGCTACAACAGTCAACTCACAGGCTCCTTGTATGTAGCATTGGTCACGTGATTGGTTGGGTACACCTGATAGCGGTCTGTAATTAGCTGTCCTCTAGACAGAACACTGGGAGACAAGGGGTTAATGAATGAGTGTAATGAGCAGTAAATACTTAAGCTGGTGACACAGACACTCACAAGGTGACGGGAGATTAGTAGACAGACATTCTTGAATACTTTACTGTGTGTGAGACTTGTTCAGTCTGTGTCTCTTGTGTCTTATAAACATGTTTATTTACAGCGCGTACACAACCAACAGCTACTTAAGATGTAAACAACCTAAATAACAGGTGAGTGGCTCAAAGCTCAAGAGTGTTTAGTGACGACTAAGGTGAGATAGAGGAGGTTGTGGGAGGATGTGATGATAGTAGACCTAACAACTTGTCATCTCAATATCAATGTCAGTCTTCCACTGAATGTCACCACACGTACATTTGATATCAACATGTTATTTTCACGTAAACACTCGTACAGTGTTAGTTGATGTTGTGATACTAATTGTACACAGTGTATCTTACCGTGCTACTAGTGTCTTGTACATGTGACGTGTCATGTGACTGTCAGGCCCAGACACAGCCACACGTCGTTTCCACCATTCGCCGAGTTTCTTTAACACGTGACTACTGACGTCACAAGGGGTCTCTGGGTCACACAACTGATCGCAGCACAGACACACACCAGCGATGTCGGCGGGGTCAGTAGTTTTTAGACAGCAATGCAGGTCCTTTGACAGAATTTTGTGATATGAACAACTTTTGAAACAGGTCAGCAAAGGAGCAGGTCACTCAAACTTTCTAACATAAAAGAGATAAAACTATTTATATTCCGGAACAACCTCTCTGGATCTGAAGGTTAGATAGTTTGCTTATGTATATTTAAATGTAACTGTACATAAGAAGCTATTCAACCTAGCTAGGCCAGGTATGGCTGATGGTGGAGTATCGCTACATTCCACCAACATCCGGGTACCTGCTATGTCTGTACACTTATCAGTTCGGTATCCACAGGACTATCGGATTATTTGCACCAACACTTTCAATGCTGTCTGCGTTAATGACTGAATGTTACCAAATTTTCTCTCTCACTTCCGGTATTTCATTGAGAAGCTGCTACTTATCTAACCTCACTGCCTCTACCCTGGTACTAAAGATTTAAGATACTTATCGGCAAGCGACTAACAAACCAGTTTATGGCCACCTACTACACAAGCTAACTTTATTATCCAGGTCGGCATAAAATGTTCTTTTTTTCTTTCTCGTCGTCTATCAACGTAAGTCCGACATCACTGACATCACTTTACTAAATTCAAAAGCAGTACGAAGAGCAACGCAAAACAGTTATAAAATACATCCACTGTAAGTACAACATTCAACATAATATCAAAACAATCGCATTTTTTTTTAAATAGGGAGACTGATCCTTACCTCAGTGAGTTGTGAGTCGTGAGAGATGGCCTGCTGTACCTGGTCAGTCGTGAGGTTAGGGACGGCGATGGTCTTGGTGATGCGCAGACCGGGACAGACATCAGACACCAGGTGAGACAACATGGCCTCCGCTTTGTTCAGCTGTGACACGGCGTCTCTCAGCTTCTTTCTGATGGTCTTGACAATATCCTCCTGTGACATTTTAAGGTCGTTTGTCATGTCACCGAACGACATCACATTGCAGACGACAAGACCGTAATGTCGGTGAATAAGAAGCACATCAAAATTTCCTTGTTTCCAGCTCTGTGGCAAGTCAGGAGGCAGGCTGGAGGCTCGGGGTAACTGGGCAGCCGCCACAGAAAAACAAGGTTCACTCAGATATTGTGTGAAGTGGAGTCGTGTGATTCCAACTAACACTTCTCCTGTCTTTTCAGACAAACTCTGAAGACATAAGAGAACTTGTTTCATGGCTGTGTCATCTCTAATGTCACTGTCCTGGGCTGTAGCAGGGTGAGAAATGAAAGTCTCAGCTGTTTCTGATGGAGTCATCACCGGCGTGTTTGAAGGTAATACAGCTTCTTGTTGTGGTTCATGTGTTTTGGATGACTTCGGTAAAGATCCTACTTTTTTTAGAAGACCCCTTCGTTTACTAGCTTTTTCAGATGGGGAGTCAAGAACCACGACATCCTGACAAGCAGACGCAGCAGTTGCTGATGGACTCTTTTGAGTTGCTGACAATAGAACTTGAACATCTTGACCAGCAACTGTCTCTGTGGTCATAGGCACGCGGTTGAAGTAGACAGGAGGCAGGAAGTAGGCGCGAGACTCGAGGTCAGGGTACGCGGCCTCAACCCACTGGAGCCAGAATGTCTGAACTTCTTCTGTGAGTGTTGCCTGTACGAAGAGGACCTCAGTTTGTCTGACTGCAGTAACTTCATTTGAGTTTATTTTTCCATCTTTTTACTTAGTCGCATTTGTTTGGTGAGTAGAAAAAAAGTTTCTGTCAAATTATGTTTGTTTAGATTTCTATCCGTTTTTAAGATGGTATTACTTTCTTCTGGTACTTGTTGTAATTTGGCTGTTTATAACGCTCATTGTTATTCACTGTATTTATAGTGATGCAGCAAAATCGCTCATTATTAGTTATTATCATCGATTATTAATATTATCATTCAATGTTTCTGCTAGTCACTCTTGCTGCCTGCTGTTGATTGCAGCCTCTACTGTTTAGTGTTGATAGCTGTTTGTAACTCTCTGATTATATTGTAGTCACTACTGCACTAACCTGACTACCAGTCATCTCCCTGATGAGCCTGACGACCTCCTCGATCTGAGATGGGACACCGCGGATGATGACAATCTTCATACCTGGTACAGGTGACGGGTTGGGGTCAAAGTGTACATCAGCGCCTGTCTTCTTCTTGACCTCCTCCAGTGGACGCGCATTCACTGTAAACAAGATTATTTGTCATCACTGCTCTGTCGGCACATGTTGACCTGTAACTATGACAGGTGGTTTTAAAGTTATGTACAATATATACGGTGAATTGTACCTGGTTACTTGTGGGAAAAGTAATAATTATTGTGAAAAAGAAATCACCCAGTCTCCACTAAGGCAAAGACATATGAACATTAGTCTTTCTCCTACAAAAGAACTTGGAACAGATTACCTGTCAGTCACTGATTCTCTGACCACCTTGAAGCACAAACTCAAAACATCTTTTGTCAACGACGATTTACCTGTGACCCTGTCCTGACCCTGAGCGTGCACAAGGTGTGTCTGTAATCACATGTACTTGCTGTAAGAGTGTCTGTAAGAGTGTGTGTTTGTCACTGTGAGAGCGCGAGTGAGGTTTGTGTACTGTCCACGTATGTAGTCGTGACACAGCAGCAGAGAGAAAGAACATGCGAGAAGGTCCGGCAGAGTTGACGCACCGATTGAAAAGACACTTTAGTTAGAAAGTAAAGCAGGGTCTTTTGTGGACTCCAAGGTCGGCTGAGTTCGGGTGCTTGTAAGGGATAGGTAAAAAAGAACACAACGCGAGGCAAAAACTAGACGACGCACCCGACTAACGAGAGCTAGGATTTTCATAGAGTGGAAAATTCTCCTTGGGAACTTTCGTCCTCTTCCCTGGAACAACAAAGATGAACGGACTGATTTGGCGCAAAGGGTGTTAGCGAGAGGGGTCGGTCAGTCCGGTTACACAAGTATTGGGACGAATAAATAAATAAAACTTTGCAATGTGCTCAACATGTCTATATTGTATTATCTTTTTAACTTCTTTTGTGTCTCTTCGTCATTTTCTTTTCTGCGTCCTTCTGTTGTTCCTTTAGGAAGAACAAAACCGAAAGATAGAATGTACCTGTATCCATAAGTAGCGCAGCCTGTTCGTCGGTCACGGCGTGTAGGTGAACTTTGACCCGGCCACCGCCTCTAGAACTTTCTCGTCCACCTCCTCTTTTCCGGGGCTTTCCCTGTGATGGTGGTTACACAGTTACAGGTGAACATCAGAGAATGAACACAGTACACACAGCTTGTCAGGGTAAAAGGTACACAAGAAGACATGACAGAATTTTTTAAAATTCATTTTTGACATAGATGATGATGATGATAATGATGATTGATGATTATGATGATGATGATCTCTGGTATATCAATAGTAAAAGGCTCATTGTGCTGTAACAGTGACACACCAAATATTTTTTCACGTCTAACCACGCACTCAACACACGCAAACACCAAAACCTCTTCTCGCCTACATTATCAATCACAAACACTAGTTAGTAATTTCTGTTTTAAAATATAATTTATATCGTTTTCATAAAAGCTTAGGTTAAATAGCGTATCTGTTGCGCTCAGGTGGTATGAAATAAATTTTTGATCATTGTTGTCTCTTCAGGAACAATTAAAGAAAGTCACGTGACGGAATTAAGCTGAATAGTATGCGTAAAATTAACGATGATTGATTACATTCTCAATGACAACACTGACATCACTGTTCTGGTGTGTGACAGGCCACATACTGACTTGTAAACTTGATTAAAGAATATTTGTATCTTTGGTACAAGGATTGACCTCCTTCACCTCTCTCCGCCTCACCCCTCCCCTAATAGCAGGTGTCTCCACCTTGTCCCACCTGTTGTGGAGCAGACGGTTGTTTATCAGACATGGTTGACAGTGCTCTCCTCTGTGCAGGACCAAGTGTCTCAGAGGAATCGTCTGTCGTCTGCGCTTTCCTCTGGACGGGAAACAGACTGGTGTGTTCACTCAGCCTGAGAATCTGGCTGCTACAGATGATAACAGATGTGGGCGACAATAAATGTATTTACATATTAAGTATGCAAGATTGTACTCGGTGTATAGCGAGTTTATGTCGCTTTATACATTGAGTACAACACCTGTATAGGTACAGAAACACATCACGTGTTAATGTGTGTACAGAGAAGGGCCCATCATTTCCTCTACGTGATAGGCACGTAGCTGTCACGATAGTTACTGTTTGTCTAGTACTGACCGCAAACAGGTCAGAGCCAAGTCTCTAACAAACAGTTGTTGTCAAAGTGGGTCTGTGACTTGATAATCGACAACTGCTGATGACGACGATGATTCTGAGGACAGAAATCGTAATCCGCGATGTTGATAATCTGAGTTATGTGTCCACTGGTGTCATTGTTGTGCCACTAGCATGATGGCTACTATACTTACTATACAACCGTAATGACAGCTATCTGCCTTGTCTGGTGCTATTTAACCTGGTAATCTCAGTACTGACTATACATCAGTAATTAATGTCAGTTATCTAACTTGTCTGGTGTTATTTATATATTACTATCGTGATGATTTCAGTACTGACTACGTAGCTGTGGACTTGACACAGCAAACTAACCTCTGTGGTCTGACACCCTTTTTCCCACCCCACAGCCATAGCCACAACCTGCTTGTTCATTTATATTGTTGCAGGGAAGAAGACTACAACACAAAGGTATTTGTGCAAACTAACTTATACAGTCATGCACATTTATCAACTTAAAGCATTAGTTAAACATACAGTGGAACCTCGGTTAGCGAACGCCTCGGATAGCGAATTTTTCGGTTAACGAACAAAAATTTCGCTAAAAATTTGTCTCGGATAGCGAACAAAATTTCGGATAACGAACAAAAATTTCGTTAAAAATTTGTCTCCGATAGCGAACAAAATTTCGGATAACGAACAGCCACGTGAACCACACGTGACCGACCAGCATGTAATCATTCGCGCTCGAGACAGTTACGATCAGTCGTTCCTTACCTGTGCGCATCCTTCTTATTTAGTGATTTTTGTGCTTTATTTTAATAAGATAACCCTCAATCATGGCTCCAAAGAAGATTAAGAGCAATTAATAGTAGTGAGGTAATGACAAGGACGCGGCCAACAAATGAATTGAAACAGGAAATGATTTCAAAGTATGAAGGTGGCATGCGGGTGTCGCAAGTGATGTCGTATTACCGAAGAGTTTTACAAAAAAAGGCAGAAGGAACAGACACTGGACAAGTTTTTTTCTTCAACCTCAAAGCTACAGAAAAGGGAAGTCTCCCCCGATTTTATAATGTCACGTGTGCTCATGGAGGGGGATTCAAAGCAGTAATTCCACCCCTTCCTCACCACACCTGCTTCCAACCACGCCGTCAAAACGGCAAGTTTTCTGTTTAAATGCTTTCGTTAATGTTTTTATGTTTATTTAACTCCGTTTATATTGCATTATAACTGTTCTCATTAAAACAAATACCTATATATATATACAGCCTGTAACTTTCAAATAGCGAGTCAACAGGGGCTGGGAACCAATTAAATCTATTTCCTTTATTTCTTATGGAAAAAATTGTTTCGGATAACGAACATTTCGGTTAACGAACAGCTTTCCAGAACGGATTAAGTTCGTTAACCGAGGTTCCACTGTACATATTAAGTATATTCTATGCCTCTAGCAAGAGCTCAGCATCTTGCCTCACACGGACAATCGTCCACATTTATAAAACACTGACAGAGTGTTCAAGGTTATGATGACACTTTCCACGTTGCAACTGATGTGATAGAAGGAATGAACATGTAATGATTATCACACTTTTGTAGAAAATCGCTTTTGATAATTACTCATACACGTAGCCTTCAGAGCCTGATAAAGACAAAGTGGAAAATATATTTGTATTTGCATGGGACATCTATTTGTGAAACATCCAACAACAATCGTATATGCAAAGTACAGCTAGACGACCTTCAGTAAAAAATATTAAAATTATAAAACTAAATATGGAGTTCACAGTTTTCTTATCGCATTGTGAGACCTGGGTTGTGGTATTTTTATTTTAAAATTTTGGTTGTATACATTTACGTGTTTTCCTTTTTTCTTCTTTAAGAAACTGAATGAAAAAAGCATCCACTTACAACGGGATAAAAATTAGCCACACAATTTTTTTGGAAAATTAATTTATTCACCTATCAAGTAACAGTTTGGGTTGAGTAAAAAGACATGAGTGTCCCGAGCAAATATTAAATATTTAGTCATCATTTTGAACCACCACCTTTACTCCACTACATGTAAAAGTAATTAATATAAATTAACATAGACGAACACATACGTATTTTCTATCAGTGTTTTAAATTTAAACCCATTTTGTCCAGTAGATTATAAATTACAGTTGTCTAAAGCTAACCCTTAAACTTTTTCACCTAAAAACATTTGATGATAATTTTGTAATATTTGAAACTGCATATCTCATAAAAGACCTTTAAAGGTTGTACAAAATTTGAACACTAGTGTATAGTGGTTACTCTATCAAAATACCCGTTTACTTGTATTTAGTAAATTAGTATTTGAAAAGACATGTGGTGTCTTCATGCAAAATGACCAAGTGGAAAACCTTTAGTTTGAATGTTTTTTTTGCAGCTTGCAAATTAGTGTTTCAGTCACTTGAGTAAAAATAAGTGTTTTGAACTTGTCATACAATGTACTTGGGGCTTGTAAGATTTCACGATGCTAAATGGAAGAGCCTCAAACATGATTAAATAATAAATAGTCATGGCTGTGACGGAAATCACGATCTTTACACAGCAATATCTCCCAAACTAATAAAGATGAAGACTCCGTTGTGGTTTATATATGTATATATATATTCTTGTACCTTTATGTGAACATACAAAGACATACACTCAAAAACAAAATAATTCTCTATGCCGGTACTAATTAAAAGGGAAACAATCAGTTGGCATGAATAAACTAGTTTGTTAGTGTTGCTAGGCGATGGCGATGGCGATAGCAAACTAGGGAAACATGTCTTGATTGGCGGGAATGTCTAAAATATCTTTTTGAGTGAGCGGAGCCCCCCACCCCCTTATTGCCCTCACCCCGGTTTCTGCTCACTGCAGTGTGAAGACACTGTGACAGTGTGAGTTCTACATGAAGGGGAAAGTCACTACGTCCTCCACCCCGGGTGTCAGAAGCTTCCCTGCGGTCGCCGTGTATCTGTTCTATTATTAGCTTGGCTAATGGCGTCTGAGCCGATGCCGTGTAGGTGATGACGGACTAGACAGTCGGCTGACAGTCAACAGCCATAGTGACATGACAAAATGTAATTGTACAGTCATATTATACCAATGAAATGCCTTATCGTGTAGGAAAGATATCAATGACTGACGGTAAAATAACCGCAGATCAAAATTCTCATTGCTCAAGAGACATGTTAAACCGATAATAACACAGTTTTTTTTCTGTAAACATAAATAATATATCTGCTGAATACCAGAAATATTTGTAAATAAAAAGACTAAACAGAATAATATTGTCTAATGAAAAGTTATTAAGCAGGGATGTGCAAGAGACGTGAAACACAAGTGACAATAACTGTGACTGTTAGCTGGAGCATGTGGAGAATATAAATGTACAGGTGCGTGTGTGTGTGTGATTGATTAGATACAAATGCGAGAGACTGTGTGAATACATTTTTGTACATTTCGATACTGTTCACACTGCTCATTATTGTTCATACTGATTACATTGGCTATTATTAACCATACTGTCTCTTACTGCTCACACCATTAATGACTGAAGACAGAAACACTTACAGTCTGTCGTCACTTGAGGTCCGCTAGTCTGTGGTGTCGCTGTATTCAAGTAGTTCATGTGTTCACTGCATTCCACTGACATTGGTGTGACTACACGAAATAACAATTACTTATCTTTGTTTTAAGTCAAACAAGTAGAAGGTAAAAGCATATATTTTTGTGAGAATGTGACTTACCCCTCATCAACTTGATCATAAAGAGGAATTCAAGATGGCGGAATCTCCAATAAACAAACGGTTGCTATCAAAAGTCTATGTTTTCGGGTTTTTCCAAAGTATTGACATGATTTTAATGGAAATTTGTCAGAATAATTTATGTACAGATAATTAGGCCTGTCTTTTTATGTTTATATATAAATTACAAGACATTAAATGTTTTATTAATGACAACAGACTAAGTTCAATATGTGAAGTATGTTTGTCATCATTCATGCGGCGTCTCTGGTAGAACAGGACACAGACTAGCAACACAGGCTTAGGCCTCAATTTGTGGTTTGAAACGTCTCATGTTTTCTGTACCAGTCTATTGTTGCTGATGATCTCTCTTTTTTCCTTTTCTATCTCTCCTCTCTCTCACACACACACACAAACACACTGCCAAAGGTGTTGTGTGAGGCAACAATTTACAACCTACAGATGGAGGTAAGCAAGTCTGTCAGCAGCTTGTCACACGAAGTCTCCAAGTTTACGAAGGAACTTTCTTGACAGAGGACGGAGATACCTGTGTGTCAACCAGTAAACTGTTAGTCGCATTGTGGCGAAAGTTCCAGTGTTTGGTTTTGGCGACCACGCATTTCCGAATTATGGTCGTTGAGATGACACAAAGAGACATACACCGCACTTCCTGTCATTGGATTTATCAACGGGTACCTGATTAGAATTCAGGCTCAAACTGAGGTCGGGTAATTAACATTGATTCTCTCTCAACAAACAATGGGCTGAATACTTAGATAACAAATTGGATATTCTTAGGAGCTAAGAACCGTACAAAGAACATTTTTTACAACCTTTTTTATTGTTAACATTGACGTACAGAAGACACTTTCCATGTTCCAACATTTTTGTTGTCTGATTACTGCATCCAAAAACGAACTTTCATCAAACCTTCCTGACACGTCATACTGTGACAGTTTTTCTCCTGCTATCAGGACCCTGAAAAAACAGAAAGATTACAGGAATTATACATTTCGCGTAATTAGATATGATTAACAGCAACTTTTTTGTAGTGTCCGCTTGAAGCAGGATCCAGACACGTGTGTATAGGATACAGATTACAGGTATACATGCATAGACATGTGTGACACATCCACACCCAGAGAGAAAGAGAAAGACTGGGTACAAAAAAAAAACTTTATGAAAATATAAAGACTCCATACTCACTGCCATTGAGATAATATTTCTGACCATATAGAGACTGAAAACACCACGGTCAGTGAAAATTGAGCGCACACGACAAGCCACCTGTACATGTGAACAAACAGAGTAAACCACTTGTAAATGTTCAACGATCCCGCTATGCAGGTGAAACTATGGATGTTAGAAAACAGTAAACGAAGTGCAGCTTTGTGAGTGTCAACAGAACAATCGCCAGTCTACCTGTCTTTGTGAGTAGATAAAGTAATGTCCATCTGCAAGTGTTACAAACCTCATGCTACTGTGTGCTTATCACAGCTATTCTAATTTATCGAATTTATTGTATTCTCAAAAGCTCAGCTATATGTAATTTATCAGAAGTGGGAGTTTAAAAATAGTACTAGATTGGACTAGAGCTATTTTCAGAAATATTAACATTTCTTCAGCTAAAATAAATGTAAGCCGATGACAGTGAACTTTGTAAAACTACTCCCACCCTCCTTCCCACAAAAAGAGACAATTAACATTGAAATATCAAGGACTTTCTCACATTGAACTGTCGGAACGGGAGACCACTCTGTCGTGCTAAGGGAGACGGTGCAGACCTGCGAGTTATCCTTCGGATTGAGTTCTCCATCTTGAAAACACAGGCTGTTGATTAAGCAAGTGTTTGGCTGAAAACAAATCGCCAGCATTTATTGCTTTGAACGGACTTCATTCAAGAAACATCGAAAACCATAATCGTCTTTGCACTTCTATGTAATTCGTGTAAAGTCTACAAGTTGTAACATGGCGGGTGAAGCAAAGTATAGAAAGATGATTTTGAAATACTAAATCAAAAACGAAAACAATAATAAAGATCAAAAAGTTTAACTGAAACTAACTTTTTCGGCACTGTGGATGAGGTCATTTTCTATTTTCTGCTCTACAAGCCAAATACATTTTTCTGCATGTTTGGAGACGAACTCAAAGGCTTGATTGGGGTTACTGCCGCCTAAGGTCAGGTCACAGGTGAAGTAGAAGGCGTTGTGTTCTATTACTGGTCCATCGAATATCGGCGGGTCAGTCAGACGAGGGTAGAGCTCTGCCAATAAAATAAAATCAGGTGACAGACTACGGTTGGCCGACAAGCCCATTGCAAAGACTTAGAGTCACACAGAAGTCGTTAATAAACAAGAAAATACCGGACAGCAGTATGCAGCCGAGAACAATGAGATTTGTTAAGATTTAAAAATTTAAGGATATCTTGACTTTTGAAGCATCATTCTCCCCTTTTCTCACCATAAAAGTGCCCACAGTGCATCCTTTTCAAATCTCCGTTCACACACAGATGTTCATTTTAGTGTCTACTCACTATCTTTCCGCCATCAGTCCGACGCAAATGTTGTTTAAGACACAATGAGGACAGTTGTTCGTCGCTAGGAATAACTTAGGGAAACTCCATTCTGCCAAACGGTTTGAATAAAGGCAAGGTACGCAAGACTTGTGTAACACAGTAGTAAAAAGGACTGTATTTATTCTTTAAGTCTCTGTGTATCACAATAGAGACCAAGCATTCATACAGCTTCATGCACAAACTGTTTGACATGCACAAGCATAAAAGCGCACACACACACACAGAGTACAGTGACAACAGTATGCACAATACAACAGTAAACAAACATATTGGAACAGACGTCCCGCACTGCACACATGTATTCACTTAAAACGAAATGTGAGTGCGTGAGTGAGTGAGAGAGAGAGTGGACAGGATGTATATCTCACGAGTGTACTTACCAGAGACAAACAGAGAAAAAGAGAAGCAGGTATAAAGGAAACAAGGAAGAAAATAAAAAAAGAAGGAATGAACAAATCAAAGAAAGAAAGGAAGGAAATATAAAGTTTCAAAAAGTCTCTCGATCGTACATGTAAAGGATCAACTCAGTGCTCAGGCATTTTGCTGTCTACGTCGACCACAAACCGGTACCAGCCGGCGGTGAGGCCATCGTCACACAGTAAAGGTTCTGGGTAGACCGCCTTATAGGCTACACTGCGGTGGATGTCAGTCAGGTTCTTGTAGTTGCCATGGACACAAGGGTCAGACGCCGATTGGGCAACGACATCTGGGCAGAATGCAAACAGTAATTAATGAGCAAGTAGTATCCACTAGTATAAAACTGTGAAACACGTGGAATGAAAACAAATTCCACACACCCACTCATTTGCAAAATCAAAGCGCTGGACACCTTGAACTATTTGTAAAAACTTTTATAAAGATACTCCAAGACTATTATCAGCAAAAATGGCATTTTACTATATCTTCCCATTAACGGTATCAGTTCTATAATTCGTTTATATCTTCTTTTACTGATAGTCATCATCTGCACTACTTAAGAAATGCCAACACTAGAAGTGCTTTAATCAGATTTAGAGTATGTGCCTCTTTAATAAAAGTCCATACCCTTAGGCACGTACAACAGGTTATCTTCAGATTATAACTGTCCATTTTGTGCAGATATAGATGAAACAGAACTTCATTTCCTATTTATCTGTTCAAGGTGTACCAGAGGAATATATACCTTCGAAATTTGACTCTCTTTCTCTGAGAGATTTCCTCATGTTCATGAAAATTATTAGCTACAAAATAACACAAGAACAAATCTGGAAACTCGTTTAATTCGTTGCAAAACCCCATAAATACTGATTGAATAGACATCATGAATACTTTCCATGTCTTTTTAAAATTAGAAAACTGCATTAAAGCTTGATGTCTATCTTGGTAGATATCTATTCTCTTTAAAATGTTTAGAAAGCAGCTCAGACAATATTAAAAGATTAATTCCATATAGAACTGACTTACTGTGAAACGTTGTAATGGTCAATAAGGACGACCACAGGAACCATTTTATTGTTTGTAAATACCTCATGTCCGAATGTAAGACTTAAACTGTGTTTAAGTATTTATTAGAACACTTTATCTGCTCTTCAGGCCGAGGAATACACTTGAAGTCGGTGTACATTGTATTACACAGGCAACCAATCGTTTGTTTTTTGGGATGTCACTATGACACACATGAATTTTGTTTTCGAAGACAAACTACTCCAAGAAACAACATATACAGCTGGAAATCATTTCTGTTTACCATTTGATCCATTTAATGCTCATCTCAATCGAAGTTTTCAAGTTAAACAGCGAAATAGAGTTGCGATGACCTGCCATGTAACCCTAACCCTGTTTTATCATCGTGCCAGCTTTTCGTTTAGGTACGATTGAACTGCTGTAAAATGCGTGCCAGGTACAAATCTTTACTAAAACATTCTGTTTAACCTTATTTAGGGTAGATTGCAAGAATGAGAAGCCGATTCTCAGAAGAAGAAAAAAAATCCTGCGTGTAGTCACGACTATTTAAAGTGAGAGACGAGTGAAAATGCTGAAGAGTACTGAGAAAAGTGGAGATCAACTGAGAAAGATGAGACAGGAAACAGTTGGGATGTTGTTTGTGAGTCTGCTGTTTGAACACAACAATTTTGTGCTTGTGTTCTGTATCTGAACACTACTTTTAAAAGTTGTTTTTTGTTTGTGTGCTGGTGTGTTTGTGTGTGTGTGTGTGTGAGAGAGAGAGAGAAACACGTCATAACGTTTGCATGATCGTGTGTTTACAAATATTTTATTGTTTTCATCTGATATTAAAATACAAGAAAACTTGAATAAAATTTAGGAAATAATTAGATTCATTCTATTTTCAATACAATCACAATTTCTACTATTTATTAACAATAAAGTATCTTGCAACATTATTGTGTATAACAGTATTATTCCACTAGCTTTAGTTAATGTATTTTCTGACTGTACATGTAAACATCATTTGGGACGAATGTAGATCCTTGCAGAAAGCATTTCATGCCTTTGCTGATAAAGAAGAATCTTAATGTTGATAACAACAAATTTACCAACCAATCAGAATGTATGGCAAAGTCTGAGAACTCCGCAATGTTCTGACCTGACCATGGGGAAAACAAATTAAGATCTGCACAGTCTTTTACTCAAAAGCTTATCTCCTACTTGAACCCTTCCGATATATTTATTTAATATAACCTTGTCAAATGTTCCATACTCATAGCGGTGATCACCTGTATACTTTGCTTTAAAATCATCATCATTATTCAAATGCATGTTCAGTATGTCTTTAAATTGTTTTTTTATAACTTTGTTGTCTGGCGTCTAATATATACAATACATCTTTATTATCTATTTCTGTTTAAAGCAGATATAGAAATTTTTCTTTGTTTGAAGCTCGCAAGCAATAAACTGAACAACATACAGTCGCATCCCACACAGCAGTACCATCACACACACACCTCTGAAACAGACTTGTTGACACTTGTTGTTTTGTAAACATAGACACGGACCTAGTGATGTAAAATTCTGTAATGACGTCATATCTATTACATCAAAAGGTGATGACGTGGTGATAGAGTGAGAAAAGAAGAGGACAAACACTAAAAGACAATTGTTGGTGTAAGAGACTGACACACGACCACAGCAGGTGACAGGTGTGTCAGTGTCAGTGTCAGTGTCAGTCACCTTCTAGCGGCTAGTCGTCATCGGAGACAATCACAAGTTGTGACGTACAGCGTGACATGAGGTCAAGTCGGGGAGAGGTAACGATGTTAGATCTAATTAAACCGTAATCATAGTCCTCCAGACAGACGACGACTTTTCTCTCCAGACCACAAACACCTGTCCACTCGCCACCCACACCACCGTCACTGCGGCCGTGCCACGTCCCGATGTCATCATCCTTCATCACCTCCACTGGATACCGCTCTTGCAGTCCTGTGACCACACCCGACTGATCACTATCTTATCCCAGTACAACACCAGCACGTCTCTCACTGTAGACAGGTGGTGTTGTCCCGCCACTGGGTAGAGGTCAATGTTGTAGATGTTTTTGCTTCTCCCTGTCAACATGGATATAAACAATAGCATCCTGACATCATCACGTAAACGGAGAAACACACGTCACTAACACAGTCTTATTTACAAGACGGTTTCTCACCCGTTCGTTATTTATCACATAGGTAAGTGTTTAACTCAGGGCTTCTGCTAAGGCTAAATTCTTTGGGGTCCTTCTTCAGATTTGTAAGGGGTCCCAGGCTAACTCTAAGGGGTCCCTTTACAATGTGAAAAAAACCCCACCAACAAATCAACTACTTTGTTCAACTGCCTTTCAGGCACACAAACACTGTAATGTCTAGCCAGAAACGGCGAGATTTCTGTGCCATGAAGTCTGTGCAAGCATCTGTGATGAGCTTATGCTCACTGTACTCGGGGTGCTCACTTTCTTTCCATTTCTAAGGCAATGAATTGAACCACGCTGTAAACATCTTTAAAATAAGTTAAATAAGCTGCACCTGGTGGTGGATGGGAGAGGATGTATGAAAGTATGAATGCCTCAGATGCCATCATTCAAGAGGAAGTTCTCGACCGTAACCTGGCAATTAATAAAGTTAGTGAGAACTAGAGTTGTAAGAAATATCAACGAGAGGTGGCACGTTGCTAAAAGTATAAAAGTTGGGATAAAAAAACTGGTGCAAGGTAGAAAAGCGAACCTCGGCATGACGTGCGCCCTCAGCTTTCATGACATTCAGTGGATTCTGAATGTTAAGTAAATCATGAGATGAAGGGGAGTCGGAAGGTTTTGAAACTGTACAAATAAATTAAACGATTTCAGTTGCAAACTATATTTAGCAATAAAACGCATTTCTCAGCCGACTAGTACTTGATGTAGGGTCTAAGAAAGTGAGTCGAAACGGCTTCTATCTGAACATACTGCTTTCCTTACATCTTTCTTTACTCATAAGAGGGGATAATAATATTAATATTTTCAGTTCATTCCTCCTGATGACTGACCTAAAGTAACCTCGGTTTGAGTCCAATCTTTGAACTTTTACAAATGGCCAACAATTCACGACTGCAACCTAGTGCCCCACTGTGTCTTTCTTCGCTTATCTAACCCGACCATTATGCGATCAATTCAGTTGTTTTTATGTTTGTGTCATTTGCGACTGTTCATTCTTCTCTCCTTTATAAATTCTAGTTTTGTTTGTTTTGTGGAGAATACAGTCAGTCCTAACTCCGACAGTATGTTCAGATAGAAGTTCGTTTCGCATCAACGCTCAGAACCTACCTCAAAGTACTGGGTGAGGAGACGATTTTATTGCCATGCTAGTGGCAGTGCCTGTGATGTCCACCCGCCTTTTGTCCGGGTAGTAATTGAAGACGACTGGCCGATGGCAGTCCGCACCTCGTGTACTCCTACCTTCCCTCGCACGGACGATATCCCTCATTTCCCCCCGGTGGGAAGATATCGGAACTCTTCTTGGTAAGGGAAAACAAACTCAGTGCAAGGGAAGTTACTCTCGCCTTGCAGCAGACGACAACAATAGGTTTGTCTCCGACGTCAGACACTACACTTACCCAATTTTGTTCTTCGCAAAAATTTGAAGGGGTCCCCTGGGACCCCATTGACAAGGGGTCCTCCGAACTTTTAATGCGTACTGTACGCAATTTTTGCGTATGCAGAAGCCCTGTGTTTAACTGTAAACAACGTTACACTACACAATACACACACCTACCTGTAACACCAACACGGAGACTGTGTAGGAAGCTGGCCACCTCACCACCGCACGTCACACAGTTAACTGGCTTACGACTTGAGTGACCTTGACCTCGGTGATACAGTCGTGTGACTGGCGGGCCGTCTGTGTGGTCGGGCACACCTCGCTCACTGTACGGCGGTACATCACAGTGTGTAGTGATCTTCACGTCCTGCTCGACTTCCCTGACAACCGACGGAGGAGAGCGGAGGGGTCTGGTTAAATATTCCACTTGCCAGCCGGCGGGTGCGTAGTCATGGTAACAACTTGCCGCCCACAGATGGAGACGAGGAACACGTGTCAGCAGCAACTCACACAAAGTGTGGAAGTTGTTGATTCTGTAGTCAAGATTGTAACATAACGTAACGCGTTACACTGTGTACTATTATTAATGTGTGATTCTGTTTGTGTATCATGTGTAATATTGTTATCAATGATGTCATCAAGTAAGTGATGACACAATAATGACACGTGTAGCAACACAATCTGTGTAACAGCCGATGCTTCAAAACAAATCTATGTTGACAACACAACACCTCCATCAGGTGTCACAACTGTTCAGGAAACATCACCTGTTAAGCACCAAATAGTTGTAATCCAGTAAATACAGACAACATCTACCTGTGTGTCTATCATCACATCACACGCTGTACAACTCACCTGTACTTACTCCATACTTCATCAGCGATGACGTACAACGACCCTCCGCTCGCCGCCTGTGACAAGTCGTTGACGGCCTTCTCCACGTCTTCACCGTGATCAAGGTCATACTGCAGGAGGTTAGGCTGACCGGGTGATACACCTGCTGACTGTTGTGTCTTTACTGTCTGCAGCAACAGGTGATACAACATGCTGCACGCTGCACGACTCCTCATTGACGTACTGACAACGTAGACGTGGTGACCACATCGCAGCCACTCTATGGCCATCAGCAGCAGCACCACAGTTTTACCTGTACCGGGCGGTCCGGTGACAAAGAGTCTGAGACGCGCCGTGTGTAGCAGGTGAAGTTGCTCCGCGGAAGAGTGTTATTACAGCAGGTAGCACTCTCCTGTCCACCACACGGCCTCACCCAGGGTCTTGACACTCACACGTGGAGGACATGTGCATGGCACAGTCACTGTTGTCGCCGGACCACAGAACCTACAACAAACAAATGTTGGATACTTCAGCTCATCTTACTATTAAAATAAACATCAACTGCTGTGTCAAACCCTGTACATTGAGTGATTTACATTATTTACAACAAGTGTATACAAGACTTTTTGTCCCCGTGGAGATGAACTCATCCAAGGTGGCCTGTCCTGTGAGTTGTGCTCGTATTTACATCACGTGTCCCAACATGTCGCTGCCCCCAAGGGCCTGAAGGCAAACTTCCCTCACGTGTCCAGCGCTGTGAATGCTTCGGACACTTGTTGGTGGTGGACCTGTTGATTCTCAATCGTCGTCGTCGTCACTTACGGCGTCACCATCAACTCCATCTCCACTGTGTGTCACAAACGCAGCTTCCTCGCATATGTTGTCAAGAGAATATTCACCGCAAGTTTCCAAGCTCTCGTCGCAGATAAAAAAATCGTCGATGTTGAATTTAGAGGCACGAGAGGTTACTGTGTCCCAGTCATCTCGTACAACTTCATCATTCAGACTCACATCGCCAGTATCATCAATGTCATGCACAACGTCCAACACACCTGACCGAACATTGAAACGAACGTTGGCGATACAGTCCCCATAGTTGACGGCGAAATTGCAGTTCATGATGCGGCCACAAAGTTCACGACCCTTTAGATGTCAATGTTAATGTCCAAAACATTTCGCACGCTGAGGTCAAGCTGCGTCACAAACTTTTAAACAATCTTTTACGATGGAAATGCTGGAAATGCTTGAAATTCAGGTTGATCTCGTAATTCATTCTTTACCTTTTTTATCATCACACTTTCAGGTTTGTCAGGCAACAAAGTAGAAAATAAGCCAGTTTTGCTGACATTGTAGATGGAGCGATGACTGCTCTTATGTATCCGGCCGTAGCGCCCTCTGTCTGTCGGTCAGTTTAACCGTGCGTCCGCCTGTCTCGGGAATAGAAGTGCAAACCTCTCACTATATTCTATCACTCCTCTTTCGTGACAACGACCTTCAGTAGCTAATTTGTTGTCGCTTCTAACATCGGTGTAATATGACCTGTGCCTCAAGCCATTACATCCTATACCTATGTCTGTAGCCATTACATTCTATACCTGTGTCTCTAGCCATTACATCCTATACCTATGTCTGTAGCCATTACATCCTATACCTGTGTCTCTAGCCATTACATCCTATACCTGTGGCTAAAAGAACTCCTCAAAGAGTTTCACAGGAGGATGTTGGCCTCAAGTGTGTCTCACTTTATTCTCTGCTCTAGCGGCGGCCTGTCTGTCCATTCAGTGCACGTGTCCTGAGGAAGGCCGGACTTTCTCATTTGTGCAGGACAGGAAAATTGAATGTTGTTTAGGTGTTTCGTAGGATGGGCAGAGCTTTTTTATGTCTGCAGCATACAATTTGTATTTGTAAGTGAAAATTGTAGGATTTCTGATAGCACAAAAGATTTGTTGATCTGGTAAAATCTTAATTCTCTTCTCGTTCAGCATTATTCCCCTCATCGTCAAACAACGTGTCGTCTTCCATGTCTTCTCCAACCGTTTCCATCGCTAACTCTCTAGAAATATCAGTAACAGTCTCTGGCAAGATCATCATCACCTTCATCTGACATTTACTGCCATCTGGTGGCAGCACACAGACAGTAGCTGCCGAGTTTTCTTTATTGCAGTGTTCAAGAAACGTTACCACTTCCTCCATGGAAACACACTTTCTAGGCATGTTTCAGTACACAAATAAGATAAATAAGACTTGTGTCAGATCAACTCATTGTAAGCACTCATCATCTCAAGGTGCTATTGACAGGACGATGTGACATGACACGATATTAACTTTGTGTTCGTGTGATTAGCAAAACGGACATGTGTATAGTGTACTGACATTACAGCAGTCTCTCTGTGTCTACAATCACTACACGTGTAGACGCTGTCACCTGGTTGTGGGAGGATGTGATGATAGTAGACCTAACATCTTGTCATCTCAATATCAATGTCAGTCTTCCACTGAATGTCACCACACGTACATTTGATATCAACATGTTATTTTCACGTAAACACTCGTACAGTGTTAGTTGATGTTGTGATACTAATTGTACACAGTGTATCTTACCGTGCTACTAGTGTCTTGTACACGTGACGTGTCATGTGACTGTCAGGCCCAGACATAACCACACGTCGTTTCCACCATTCGCCGAGTTTCTTTAACACGTGACTACTGACGTCATACGGTGTCTTGGGGTCACACAACTGATCACAGCACAGACACACACCAGCGATGTCGGCGGGGTCAGTAGTTTTTAGACAGCAATGCAGGTCCTTTGACAGAATTTTGTGATATAAAAACTTTTTATACAGGTCGGCAAAAGATCAGGTCACTCAAACTTTCTAACATAAAAGAGATAAAACTAGGTTTAATCCCGGAACAACCTCTCTGGTTCTTAAGGCTATACGAACCCTATTCTTTGAGGGTTTGCTTTTGTATATTTAAATGCAACTGTACATAAGAGGCTAAAAAAAACAAACAGGTAAAGATATGTGTATGTATAGATGGGTTGAAGTATAATGAACATGCATGTATATGTATATAGTTAATGTCCCTTTGGTAAGACAGTATGTCTGATGACTGGAGACGCTGCACAGTCACCAAGAAACTCTGCGACTGTATGCGGAGACCGAACTCTACTGCAGTGAGCGGGGGGTTAGGCGCCGGGCTCGAGATGGCTGAGTTTGATAGCCGGAGTCGGCGCGACGACGACGACGACGACGATACTAGCACGACGGGAGGAGCGCAACCAGGAGGATGGTGGTCGAGTAGAGGAACTCCTCCCCCCCCCACCATCATCTCAAACAGCCAGAAAGGTCGCTACAACGACAGGAGCGCCGGGAGTAAAGGTCTATCTTCAGAAACTCTACTGCTGTGTGCGGGGAGCGAGGATCGCTGGAGGTGGCGTGGTAAAGCAGGAGAGACCTGACTAGAGCGGAGCAGGTGTCAAGTGACTGGGTGCCATCGTCACCCACGTAGCGGGAAAAGCAAGACTTTCCTTTCTCATTAGCTGAATTATGAGGGTAAGGGGAAAGGTTCGAACTGTTCAAGACGACGGAGAAACTTAGAGAAAGGAACGTGTATAGTGGGATATTGGTATTTAGTAGTGGTGCTGTGCACCCTGAGTATTCTAGCCACTTGACTGTGTTTTCTTGCTGGCTGTGGGAAATAGTTGATTTGACATTTACATTCATTGATTTCATGCCTTTTTTAGGATAGGTAATTGCAATTGAGGAAGAATACCATATGATTTATTGAGGATATATGTGTGATAACTTTTTTTTAAAATTATGATTTACACCAACAAAAATAAACATAACAATGAAGGTGGGTCTTAAACAAGACATAAACATTTCCCATGCCATTGAGCATACAACTATTACAATGTCAACTACCACTGACATTCCCTAGAGACTATACATCCTAATCCCTACTAATTTCACCATATAAAAAAAAACAAAAAAAACATCAGTTTTACAAACTTCTTAAATTTATATACCTTTTAGAGGAAAACAGTTATTATTACAGTGCTATATATGTGGTTCCATCATTGACTGAATCTATGATGTCACACCCACCTGCATTTCACAAATAAGAAAATTTTTTTTTCCTTTTCCTTTCTCTTTCTCCTTTTTCCCTTTTCTTCCCCTTTCTTTCTCCTCTTTTTTTTCTTTTTAAATATATGATATGTATTGTCTATTTATCATTTGTACATAGCAATAGACATAGAAGCAGAATAGAATAGAATATGTGTGTGAGTGAGGGTGTGAGTGGATATGTGTATGTGTTTAAAACATGTCAATTTGGCTTCATGCACAATCTATACCATAAGTGTAATTTACTAGGGAAAAAGGGGAATAATTGCATAATTTGATTAAAAAAACATCAATAGCACCTAGTAGCACAAGTTTCGAAATAGCATTGCTTTGTCTTGACAAATATAAGGACAAGAAATGAAAGTAGACAAATATTCTGAAATCTTAATACAAACTTACACATGATCCTCATCATACGAATAATCACTTGCACCATCATGCTTGAAATATGTTTACAAATAAAGCAATGGAAATGATGATAATGATGCTATGAAAACTTACATAAAAGGTAATGATCTTGACTTAGTGTAATGTACATGTGTTTAGAAGATTAAATAACAAATACTAAATTAATAGACATTAAATAGTATTATACATTGTGCACATTAAAAAAAAACAAAAACTATGGATTGTCACAAAACACAAACACACAAAAAAAAAAGGAGGAAGAGGAATGTGGAAAAGAACAGGATTCGCGGGCTCCTCATTAGACCACAATGTAAATGCATTCTCACTTTAAAAAAAAAAAAAATGCAGACAGAAACATTCAATGTGTGAAGAAAAGCTGCTTATATGGTATCCATTTTAGTGAAAAACATTCTGGCTTACTATTTATTGTGTAGTAATATTTTTCTACATGATATCTTTTCTTTATTTCCAATACAAATGAGTTCACACTTAGATGAATATTGAAACATTTGCACTGGTAAATATAAAACTTTGCCATAATTAGAATAAGGCTGAATATCTTATCTGTCATAAGCTCATTTTGGACTCCAAATAGTATTAGCTGTTTCTTTACTTCTATCTGCTCACAATGAGCACATTTTTCTTTTAACTTAGTAAAGAGATCCTTCCAAAATTTTTTAACAATAATACAATCAAAAAACAAGTGTTCTATAGATTCCCTTGACTGATTGCAGAAGGTGCAAAGATCTGAATCTCTAAGTTTTATTTGATATAATAGTGTGTTTGTAGCTAAAACACGATGCAGAATACGATATTGAAACCACTGAAGTTTTGTATCCATTGTAGCAATAAAAGAGTGAGCAAATATTTGTCCCCACTGAAGGTCTGGATAAACTTTTTCCCATTTTCTAATGCATGTAGGAGGCGTCTGTGGACACAACAGTTTATTATATATACCTTTTGTGCCTTTTTTATGCTTGATTATGGCTAACAGTGGTGCATAGCATGTAGTATTTCTGTCTGATTGTTTCCATAAGTGACCAATCTTTCTTTTATATTTGACAATGGCCATGATTCTACTGTAATACTCGGGAAAGTTTATATTTTTGCCATGTATTTGTTGGAATATTTCAAATTTCATAGGTATTCCATTACTATCAAGTAAATCCCCAATTTTCATAATATTACAGTTTAATCATTTTTCTACTGTTTTTTGTGTATCATTTTTTGACAGAAAAGTATTAAAAAATAACGGTTCATGCAGAAATTCTGTAAGTGACAAGGGGGTAGATCTAATGCAAAAGTCTGAAAAAATAGCGAATACATCTTTCCAAAACACATTTGTTTCAGTAATATTTTCCAGAAAGTATCCTCCATACTGTTGAAAATTTAAAATCTGTGGATGAATTGAATTCAAAAGGCACTTCCAGCCTGCATTTGATGTACAAATCTTCCTTATCCATGTCAGCTTGAGTGCATTATGAAAAGCATTGATATCCATTACATTTAGTCCCCCTTCTGAGTATTTCCTGATAACAGTGGTTTTTTTAATTTTGTGAATTTTCTTCTTCCAAATGAACTCAAAGGCTGACTGACTAATTTCCTTAAGAATATTCTTACCAGGACAGGGAAGAGTAATAAACACATGAGTAAATAAAGACAGTATCAGGGATTTGAATACAGCGTTTCTCCCTATTGGTGTGAGATCTCTTGCCTTCCATTCCATCATAATCCTGTGCATTTTAGTAAAATTCTTTTGGTAGTTAATATTTATCACAGCTTCAAGGTCTAGAGAAAAAGTAATACCAAGGACTGTAAATGTTTCGGGATTCCATTGAATTTTTAATTGAGTCATATAGCGTGTCAAGCAGCCTCGATTAATACCAATCCAAATTGCAGCAGTTTTATCAAAGTTAATATTGAGACCTGAAAACAGAGCAAACTTCTCCAATTCCCAAACAGTTGCTTCAAAAGATTCTTGAACACTTGATGCTTTGTATATCTGTTACAATTTGTGTTGACCAGTCGGTTAGGAGAGCTAGCGTGATACGCAACACACTAGACCTCTGTTAGAAAATTAACGAGCAGCCCATGGACACATATTTGTCTCTTGTGTGAAAGAATGCGTGTGGACATGTTGTGTGTGTTGCTCTGATGATAGTCGCGTCCGTGTTGTACTATAAATAGTGTAAATATCTTACAAGTCTAAATGTAATATTTTACAGATGGATGTTTAATCCTATATCTTCGGCGCGTACTTGGACACTCCTCTGTCTTTTCCAATACAAAAAGAGCCGACGAGTGGTTAATACATTTATTGTATAACAAACCAATTCGGAACATTGTGGTAATGGATGTTAGCAGCAGCATCCCTTTTCGAGCCACCCGGATCAGAGGACACCACCGCGTCACCGCCACTTAACTGACTGACGAAGAACACATTGCCATGTCAAGCACGACCAATGCAATGTCAGATTAAATGGTCGTGATTGCGAGTTGATAGTCGAGCTGATGATCGTAGGGACAGCTGAACAAATCCTTGAATCGATAGTTGATCGGTTAGGATCGGATCAGGTTCCAATTGGAACAGGTAATACATGCAAGACAATTACAGGACAACAAACGAAGGGCAAGACCTTTGCAAATCATTCGCAACCCCCCCCCCCCTCTCTCTCTCTACCCACATACCAGCGATTTAAGATGCTTATTGGAAAGCAACTAACAAAATAGTTTATGTCCATCGATCACAGAACGTCAGACGCCAATGACATCTATCTCTCTAACCCTCTTCGTGCATCAGGTTGCACATAAGGCCTCAACCAGAGTCCGCCACCCACATCCCTTTAATAAATTCAAGAACAGTATTAATTGAAAAACAAATTATTGTACGAGAAATACATTAGGTGCACAACAGTAAATAAAATAAGAAAAATACTGCATTTATTCTTTGGAAAAAAAAGTGAGTAGGATCCTTACCTCAGTGAGTTGTGAGTCGTGAGAGATGGCCTGCTGTACCTGACGAGTCGTAAGGTTAGGGACGGCGATGGTCTTGGTGATGCGCAGACCGGGACAGACATCAGACACCAGGTGAGACAACATGGCCTCCGCTTTGTTCAGCTGTGACACGGCGTCTCTCAGCTTCTTTCTGATGATCTTGACAATATCCTCCTGTGACATTTTAAGGTTGTTTGTAATGTCACCAAAAGACATCACATTGCAGACGACAAGACCGTAATGTCGGTGAATAAGAAGCACATCGAATTTTCCCTGTTTCCAGTTGTGTGGCAAGTCAGGAGGCAGGCTTGAGGCTCGGGGTAACTGGGCAGCCGCCACAGAAAAACAAGTTTCACTCAGATATTGTCCGAAGCGGAGTCGTGTGATTCCAACTAACACTTCTCCTGTCTTCTCTAACCAGTTCTGAAGAGAGACGAGAACTCGCCTCATGGCCGAATCATCTCTCAAGTCACTGTCCTGAACAGAAGCAGGTGCAAGTGGACTCTTTTGAGTTGTTGAAAATAGAACTTGAACATCCTGACCAGCAACTGTCTCTGTAGTCATCGGCACGCGGTTGAAGTAGACAGGAGGCAGGAAGTAGGCGCGAGACTTGAGGTCAGGGTACGCGGCCTCAACCCACTGGAGCCAGAATGTCTGAACTTCTTCTGCGAGTGTTGCCTGTACGAAGAGGACATCAGTTTGTCTGACTGCAGTAACTTGCTTTTATTTTACTTTTGCATCTTGTTACTTAGTCGCAAATAGAAAAAAATGTTTTTTTTTTAAATTTCTAAGCGTTGTGAAGATGGTGTTACGTTTTTCTGGAAACTCGTGTTCACTGAAAAATAATCTTTGACAAATTTTCTTTGTTTTTGCGTTATTTTCGCTGTTCATCACTCGTATTGTTATTTACTGTATTTGTTGTTATGCACTACAACAGCTCGTCGTTAGTTGTTATTTTTGATTATCAGTTATTATCATTCATTGTTACTGCTTGTCACTCTTGCTGTCTGCTGTTGATTGCAGCCTCTACTGTTTAGTGTTGATAGCTGTTTGTAACTCTCTGATTGTTTTGTAGTCACTACTGCACTAACCTGACTACCAGTCATCTGCCTGATGAGCCTGACGACCGCCTCGATCTGAGATGGGACACCGCGGATGATGACAATCTTCATACCTGGTACAGGTGACGGGTTGGGGTCAAAGTGTACATCAGCGCCTGTCTTCTTCTTGACCTCCTCCAGTGGACGCGCATTCTCTGTAAACAAGATTATTTGTCATCACTGCTCTGTCGGGACATCTTGACCTGTAACGGTTTACCTGTCAGTTACTGATTCTCTGACCACCTTTCAGCCAAAACTCAAGACACATCTTTTGAGAACGATTTCACTGTGACCCTGTCCTGACCCTGCTGTATGAGTGTGTGTGTGAGAGTGAATGTTGTACAAGTGTGTGTGTTTGTCTGTCATAGGGAAGATGCGTGCGTGGTTGTTGGTTATTATGTTTAGTAAATCACTTGTGTAAGCACTCTGTGCATATTGTTGCAAAAGTACGATTTATATGCTCAATATAATTATGTCTTTTTATCTCAATAATTAGATGCATCGTTATGATAATGAATTATCTCAGTTATCTCCACTCTCTAGAATTTGCTGTTGAGGTGGTGAGAGGACGAACTGTCTTACAAACGAGGAGAAGACTTATCGTCTCGTGCAAGACCTACCCACATCGTTAAAGACAGACACGTGTGACGGTGTAACGAATCGAAACCTCCGGGCGTATCTAAACGTATGGGTATAGTCTGCGCATGCGCACGAAGCGAAACTTCACTACCGCCTGGTAGTTTTACTTGAAATAAAAGTAAAGGATGAAACATTACAGGACATACAAAATAAAATGGCATTGCAAAAGCAAAATTATACAACTCACAATATGCTTTGAGCTGGTTTTTGATAAATAAACATCAGATGGATTAGTAAATATTTTCTTGGGTTTATTTTATCAAAAACCAGCTCAAAGCATATTGTGAGTTGCATAATTTTGCTTTTGCAATGCCATTTTATTTCGTAATGTTTTGTAATGCTTCATCCTTTACTTTTATTTCAAGTAAACTACCAGGCGGTAGTGAAGTTTCGCTTCGTGCGCATGCGCAGACTATACCCATACGTTTAGATACGCCCGGAGGTTTCGATTCGTTACAACGGACCTTAAGCTCCGTGTTTATCCACGTGCTGCACTAGCGACCGTTATAAGTAAAGAGATAAATAAATAAAACTTTGTAGTGTGCTCCACATGTCTACATTGCATTATATTCTTCACTTGTTTTGTGTCTCCTTGTCGTTTTTCTTTCTGCGTCCTTCTCTTGTTACTTTAGGAATAACACAAACTAAAGATAGAATGTACCTGTATCCATAAGTAGCCCAGCCTGTTCATCGGTCACGGCGTGTAGGTGAACTTTAACCCGGCCACCGCCTCTAGAACTTTCTCGTCCACCTCCTCCATTCCGGGGCTTTCCCTGTGTTGGTTACACAGTTACAGGTCAACATCAGAGAATGAACACCGTACACACAGCTTGTCAGGGTAAAAGGTACACAAGAAGACATGACAGAATTTTTTTTAATTCATCTTTGACATAGATGATGATGATGATGATGATGATTGATTGATGATGATTGGTTGATGATGATTGATGATGATGATTGATGATTGATTAATGATGACGATTGATGATTGATTGATGGATGATGATGATTGATGATGATGATTGATGATGATGATTGATGATGATGGATGATGATTGATGATGGCGATGGATGACGATGGATGATGATTGATGATGATGATCTCTGGTATATCAATAGTAAATGGCTCATTGTGCTGTAACAGTGACACACCAAATATTTTTTCTCGTCAAACCGCGCACTCAACACAGGCAAACACCAAAACCTCTTGTCGCCTACATTATCAATCACAAACACTAGTTAGTAATTTCTGTTTTTAAAATATAATTTACATCGTTTTTACAGAAGCTTAGGTTTAATAGCGTACCTGTTGCACTCAGATGGTATGAAATAAATTTTTGATCATTGTTATCTCTTCAGGAGCAACCAAAGAAGGTCACGTGACGGAATTAAGCTGAATATTGTGCATAAAATTAACTATGACTGATTACGATCAGGTCCCCGGGTGTGTGGACTGCCCAGGTGTGCGTGTGTACAAGCATCTCACGACGGTCACCTTCTCTTTGATGTAACGGCTTCGTTGAAAGGCTCTACCAGTATAAATTGTGAATCTGCAGTATTTACTTTCGTACTGGAGTAGTCTGACCATTGACCCAGCTGAGGTTCCTGAAATTTCATCGTGTTCTGATTGTGACCAGACTTGTTTGTAGGAAGGTGATCTGCTTAATATTGTGTTAAGTGTGTCAGTTATTGCTTTCATTCAGTAAATCTTTAAGTTTCGCGTCTTCTTGTGAGTTTCGAATATTCATCTTTGTTTAAAGTAAGTAGCTGAGTGTACATGATAAGTTGGTGAAAATTACGAAATTTTCTAGCCAAAATGATTGTTAGATTTTTAGAACTGCATTTTTCCCCCAGGAAATGATTGCATTACCGCAGTAAATTCTCTTTAATTACTTTTTTTCTGATTCCTTTACCAGCTCTTGTCCAGCTTCAGCCTATCGTCTGATTCGCATGATAAACAGAGGACTGTTGTTACAACATCTAAAACAAAAGTCTGATAATGATGTTTAAATGATGAATAAATAAATTATTGCACTGCTCAGACTCCGGCAATACTAGTCAGTAGAGGCTGTGTGGCTGTCATCACAACATACCCGCCAGTAGATGATGTCCTCTTTGTCTCACCTGTTGTGATGAAGGTGGCTGAGGTCCAGACATGGCTAGAGATGGCTTCCTCTCATACAACAAAGTAAGTTGCAGACAGGAAACCCATTTTGCTTCTCCTCAGCACTGAGTCAGATGGAAACTGCCAAACCTGAGCATCATGAACCTGTTTAGAACAGAGTGTGAAGACAGTATGAGCTCGTGAGAATGGATTGAGTATGTAGTTGTGTGAGCGACTTAAAGTTTCCGGAGGGGAAAATTCAGTTAGGACTAAAGCTTCCAGTCGGTTCAGGACTTGTTACAAAACATTCGTCCGCTCAGGACACACCGATGAGACTGCTACTTCTCCCCGCTCCCGTCAAGCAAAAATCTCCGTCACACAATAGCATCCAAACACAGCCAACACTCTTTCCTTTGTTCTCTAACAAAAATAATTCATCAACACTAGATTAAAAAGACCGGCCGGCCATCTCTGTGGCGGCACGCCGATAAACAGACAACCCCACAAATTGCTGTCTTTCACACCTTCCTCTTCCACCTACATTTTGTGTCCCCTTCCCTGCTAAAACATCATTTTAATAATATAACACAGCAGTTTTGTGACAACGAAAAAGGTAAATCAGCCCAGGATGCACAGGAAATGAAGAACTATAAATATAGAACTATCTATGAAGAAGAAGACAACTTACCTGCGCTTGTTAAGTTTCAGGAATGAGTGAAGACGCCCCCTAGTGATATCAGTGTGGAGAGATATGCTACAGTATCAGGTGTAGCATGCATGATGGTACAGTATCACATGAGACGATAAAGGTGTGCTCGCGCATGTGAGGACATTTTCAGAAATGAAAAGAGAACGTGAGACAGCGGTAGTCAGCATGATATCAAGTTATCAAGGACCAGCGCCGTGCGCATCGAAAGCTGAACTTATATAGGTCCCAAATGGGTTACCTATATTGACAGGAGAGAGTACTCTGACAGCATTCAAGGACCATAACCTCTGATAAAGGCAATGACGTTTAGCCAATGGCGTACTACGTTATCGGAAGCGCGCTTAACAAATAGCTTGGCCGCCATTTGCAAACTTGTGTTCTGCATTAAACAGGAAATTAAGCTTCTTCAGCATTCAATTCCAATACTGATACATGTGTTTGACTCTTCGATAACAGTATGTATAATTTATATACTCTAAAGTAGTATAGTTATTGAGATTTTAATTCCAGAAATGTTAATGTTCAAAGCAGAATATCATGCTAAGAGAAGAAAGATTAGAGTACACGTTAACGCAATAAATGCAAAAGTTTTCCAGACAGAAGTAGAAATCGAACTCAGCAGTTCTGAACGCTTGCAGTTTGATAATTCTTTAGCCGTTAGCGATAACTGAATCAAGAAGTCTGGTCTCAGAGTCTTGCATGATTGCATTTATATTTAGTCCATCAAATCTGTTTGAGTGTTCTGATCATTTGAACAGGAATCTTCTATGCCGCCATGTAAAACTCTCTTCGCAAGCACTTGAGCAACCAAAATCACTTTCACACAATTTGTCTTCCTGGCTTGTCTCTGTCTCGACCACGTCACACACTGACGTCACCGCCTCACACACGGTGTTTACGCGCGTTAACAACACAAAACACAACGATCTGTCCGTGGGCTTCTCGTCTGATTTTTACTAAAAATAGCCCGCTGTCGTCTTTGCCGTAAGGTTTCTTTTCTTTTGTCTCTTACTTATCCTCTCTCTTGGAGGATAGATGGCAACAGGTCGTATACACACAAAAAGCAAAATAAAGATCAACTTACTTCCATTATTCCCGGTCCCTGTAACCACACGTACAGCAAGACCTCTCCTCTCACTCAGTTCGCCGCCTGTCTCTCTATCTGTCGTCTGCTCTCTTCCTTTTTCTTTTCTCAAACGTCAAAACCCAAAATTGCGTCAAATTATGACGTCAGATTATGACGTCAGACCACGACGCAGCAACCTCGCTCACACACGGGTAAGGGCGATAATCCCTGCCTACCTGTCCCTAACCACCTGCTCCTAACGGTCTCACTGCTGATTGACTTTTGCTTCTTGCTTGCAGCATGTAGAGTAGGGACAGATGCATTAATTCTTTCGCGAGACACAAGCCTCAAATATCTGTTGTTGGAAGTCTCAGCTTGTAAGAAAGAAAAATAATAAATGAAAAGATTCATCTAAAGGAACATTTTGTTTACTGCAAGCCTGTTTACACATCCTTGTATACCGCAGACGACCATGATAACCGATCAGTTGCTAGCAAGCTTGTGTAACCACTGCTTTAGTAGGGTAAACAAAATGGCCGCTGAAGCAGCTCGCAAAAGCTGATGACGTCATCACCTCATAATGTCATTATATTTTCTCACAACACGAAGTCCAGTCCCTGTGTTTTGTTTACACAATAACTAGTGTCAATAAAAATATCGTACGTCAACACACTGAGTCTTGTTTACACAACGACAATGTTTAAGTTACAAAAATTGTATTATCTACTTTTCATCGTCTGAAGTAAAATAATCATTCTCCAATATATTATGTATTGAGGCTTTCAGAAGTGTGTGTGTGTAGTAGCAGCAATATGTAAACATGCGCGTTTGCGTGTCAGCATATACGTGAGAAGTGTGTGTCGTGTTTATATAAATTTTCTACGCGATTCTAAGCACTTTTGTCCCACAGAACTTTCAAGGAATTTTTGACAGAAATAAAATTCGAATATGAAGACGTTCTCTTTCACAGTGAAGTTCGCTGGTTAAGCCGAGGAAAGGTACTAAAACGGTTTTTTGATTTGAGACATGAGATTGAAATTTTTGTGACGGAGAAATCAAAGCAAGTGCCTCAGCTGAACGACCCCTCGTGGTTGTGGGATTTGGCGATTTTATGCGACATCACGTGACATCTGAATGCACTCAACACCAAACTACAAGGGAAAGACAAGTTGATTTCGCATGTGTATGCGGACATAACAGCATTCCAAGCGAAATTACTACTCTTCATTTAGCAGGCGGGAAGGATGGAGCTTGTCCACTTCCCAACGTGTACATCTCTACGTCAGGATCAGCAGCAACATAGGTCTTTCCCCAAAGAAAGAATGATAGAACTTTTGGGGCTCTTGAAAGATAATTTCAGTGAAAAATTTAAAGATTTTCATGATTTGAAGGATGAAATACGTCTCTTTGAAAATCCATTTGCGGCAGATGTGTCAAGTGCCCCGACAGACCTGCAACTGGAACTGATTGACTTGGAAACATCCCTACTTGACAAATTTCGAGCGATGCAGACAATTGCTTTCTACGCCGTGTTGCCTGCAGAAACTTTTCCAAATCTCCGAAAACAAACGTTAATAATGATCACGATGTTTATAAGTACTTACGTGCGTGAACAAACGTTTTCAGTGATGAAACGGGCGAAACCCTCGCCTCGCTGACCAACATTTCGATTCAGTGCTCAAACTTGGTGTTTCTACGATGCAGCCGGACATTCAAAAGTTGATTTCGGAGAAACAACTTCAAACATACCACTAATTACTACATATTTAATGGTAGGTACAGCTTGTTTCTAATAAAAATGGTATCTCTTCTATTTTTTTTTTCTTTTTTGTATTTTTGGGGTGATGCGGCCCGTGACACGCATGTCGGAAATGGCCCGCAGGCACATAAAGGTTGGGCATCACTGCCGCAATGGATACCATGCCATCAATGTTAATCAAACAGTGGCGGCTAATCCACGTGTATCCGGTGAGTGAGTGAGTTGTGTAGAAGAGGTTGGGTCCTTAATATTGATTCTCTCTCACCAAGCAACGGGCTGAATACTTAAATAACATATTGGATATTATTAGGAGCTAAGAACCGTACAAAGACCATTTTTTACAACCTTTTTTATTGTTAACATTGACGTACAGAAGACACTTTCCTATGTCCTTCACACACTACTGTCAAAACATGATCAATGGTTCAACATTTGTCTGGGTAAGAAGCGCCTAGAATGTCACAGCACCATGCTATCTCAAACAAAGCGGTGAGAAAAAAGTAGCAATAACCGAGATATAACCGGAAATAAAATAAAACTGTGAAACACGTGGAATGAAGACAAATTCCACACACCCACTCGTTTGCAAAATCAAATCGTTGGACACCTTGAACTATTTGTTAAAATTTTTAAAAGATACTCCAAGACTATTATCAGCAAAAATGACATTTTACTGTATCTTCCCATTAACGGTGTAATTTCTATAATTCGTTTATATCCTCTTTTACTGATAGCCATCATCTACACTACTTAAGAAATGCCAACATTAGAAATGCTTTAATCAGATTTAGAGTATGTGCCTCTTTAATAAAAGTCCATACCCTTAGGCACGTACGCAATAGCTTATCTTCGGATTATAACTGTCCATTTTGTGCAGATATAGATGAAACAGAACTTATTTGTCCAAGGTGTACCACAGAAATATATACCTTTGAAATTAGCCTCTCTTTAAAATATCAGACTATGAAGATAACAATTTCTCTGAGAGATTTCCTTATGTTCACGAAAATTATTAGCTACAAAATAACACAAGAACAAATCTGGAAACTCGTTTAATTCGTTGCAAAACCCCATAAATACTGATTAAATAGACATCATGAATACTTATTGTTTTGAATGACCTTTCCATGTCTTTTTAAAATTAGAAAACTGCATTAAAGCTTGATGTCTACAAGGGATTTCTACTTTTTTTTGTTATCTATCTATTCTCTTTAAAATGTTAAGATAGCAGCTCAGACTATATTAAAAGATTAATTCCATATAGAACTGACTTACTGTGAAACGTTGTAATGGTCAATAAGGGCGACCACAGGAACGATTTTATTGTTTGTAAATACCTCATGTCCGAATGTAAGACTTAAACTGTGTTTTAGTATTTATTAGAACACCTTATCTGTTCTTCAGGCGGAGGAACACACTTGAAGTCGGTGTACATTGTATTATACAGGCAACGAATCGTTTGCGTTTTGGGATGTCACTATGACACACAGGAATTTTGTTTTCGAAGACAAACTATTCCAAGAAACAACATATACAGCTGGAAATCATTTCTGTTTACCATTTGATCCATTTCATGCTCATCTCAATCGAAGTTTTCATCAAATTAAACAGCGAAATAGAGTTGCGATGACCTGCCATGTAACCCTAACCCTGTTTTATTATCGTGCCAGCTTTTCGTTTAGGTACGATTGAACTGCTGCAAAAATGGGTGTCATGAATAAATCTTTACTAGAACATTCTGCTTAACCTTATTTAGGATAGATTGCAAGAATGAGAAGCCGATTCTCAGAAGAAGAAAAAAATCCTGCGGTGTAGTCACGACTGTTTAAAGTGAGAGAACGAGTGAAAACGCTGAAGAGTACTGAGAAAAGTGGAGACAACTGAGAAAGATGGAGACAGGAAACAGTTGTGGATCTGTGTGTTTGTGAGTCTGCTGTTTGAACACAACTTTGTGCTTGTGTTCTGTATCTGAAAAATACTTTTAAAAGTTGTTTTTTGTTTGTGTGCTGGTGTGTTTGTGTGTGTGTGAGAGAGAGAGAAACACTTCATGACGTTTGTATGAATGTGTGTTTAAACATTTTAAACATGTTTACAAATTTTTAAATATGTTTTCATCTGATATTAAAATACAAGAAAACTTGCATAAAAATTTACGAAATAATTAGATTCATTATATTTTCAATACAAACACAATTTCTACTATTTATTAACAATAAAGTATCTTGCAACATTATTGTATAACAGTATCATTCCACTAGCTTTAGTTAATGTATTTTCTAACTGTACATGTCAACATCATTTGTGAAGAATGTAGATCCTTGCAGAAAGCATTTCATGCCTTGGCTGACAAGAAAGAATCTAATGTTGATAACAACAAAATTTACCAACCAATCAGTAATGTATGGCAAAGTCTGAGAACTCCGCAGATGGTTCTGACCATGAAAACAAATAAGATGTCTGCGCACAGTCTTTTACTCAAAAGCTTATCTCCTACCTTGAACCCTTTCCGATATATTTATTTAATTATAACCTTGTCAAATGTTCCATTCTCATAGCGGTGATCACCTGTTATACTTTTGCTTTAAAATCATCATCATTATTCAAGTGGCATGTTCAGTATGTCTTCAGTTGCTTGAAAACTGTTGTCTGGCGTCTAATATATACAATACATCTTTATTATCTATTTCTGTTTAAAGCAGCAGACACAAAAATTTTTCGTTGTTTGAAGCTCGCAAGCAATAAACTAAACAACATACAGTCGCACCCACACACCAGTACTATTAAAAAAAACACATACCTCTGAAACAGACAAACTTGTTTACACTTGTTGTTTTGCAAACAGAGACACGGACCTCGTGATGTAAACATCTGTAATGACGTCATATCTATCACATCATAAGGTGATGACGTGGTGATAGACTGAGAGTAGAAGAGGACTGTCGCGTGTCAGCGATTGTGCTCTCATCCTTGTATGCCTCCCATACTGAGCTCGCCCATCGTTGGGTGTTTTCTTCACATTTTTGCCCCCTCTTCGTCTTACGTCTTGTGCGCACAGCTTCCTTGACGCGTCAATTTTTCTTCTTTGACGTCAGGGTTAGTCGTCATCAAGTAACAGACGGTGCTGGACCGTGGCCATGACAGTCAGAGTTTTTCATTTGTGTCGACCGATCTGCCACAAGCCGTTTTGGGTGAGTAGAGACCCATTCTGTCGGGTTCCACACCATTCTAGTCTGTAAGGGCTTTTGGGTGGCGGTGGAAGTGCAAGTGAGAGAATCTTTTTATGTTCAAAGCCATAGTCCGACGTTTAATTGCAAGATTTGTACTTTGTTAGGTTAACGTTCGTGATTGCCGGGTCGCGACGCTTGTAGCACGTACTCGTTTCCCGTTGTATGGATTTGTGTAAGATCAACATTAGATTTTTGACGAATCTTATGACTAGTCCGATGGTCAGAGATATGTGTCGGTGTGAAAATATTGTTTTAGAAATTGAGCAGTTTCGGGACACGTCTGTTGATTGTAAGAAGTGTTTTATCTACAGGCTTATTTTTCGTTCTTCTTCACTCTTCCACCTGTTGTTGTTTTTCGCTCTTCCTTCGTGTCACCGTGTCTTCACATCCTTTGTTCGCATTGCTGTCCGTCATCGTGTCGAGCGTCCACCCTGCACCATCATCATCATCTCGTCGGCGAGTGAACTCGCGACCCTGCTGCACCAGTGTGCGGAAAAGCTTTCGACTGAACACCTAGAGCAGGAACCTTCGAGCAGGAGCTTTCGTGGCCAGTGGCCGGCCCACATCATCGCATCTGTAATGACGTCATATCTATTACATCATAACATGATGACGTGGTGATAGACTGAGAGTGGAAGAGGACAAACACAAAAAGACAATTGTTATTGTATGAGACTGACACACAAGTACAGCAGGTGACAGGTGTGTCAGTGTCAGTGTCAGTCACCTTCTAGCGGCTTGTCGTCAGGGGAGACAATCACAAGTTGTGACGTACAGCGGGACATGAGGTCAAGTCGGGGAGAGGTAAGTTGTAACAACTCAGATCTAAAGAAAAAGTATTCAACGTCATCCAGACAGACGACGACTTTTCTCTCCAGACCACGAACACCATTCACACCCGCCACCCACACCACGTCACTGCGGGCCGTGGCCACGTCCTCGATGTCATCCTCCTCCATCACCCGCACTGGGATACCCGCTTCTTGAAGTCCTGTGACCACACCCGGCTGATCACTATCGTTATTCCAGTACAACACCAGCACGTCTCTCCACTGTAGACAGGGTGGTGTTGTGCCGCCACTGGTAGAGGTCAATGTTGTAGATGTTGTTGTGCTTCTCCCTGTCAACATGGATATAAACAATAGCATCTTGACGTCATCACGTAAACTGAGAGACACACGTCTCTAACACAGTCTTATTTACAAGACTGTTTCTCTCACCGGTTCGTTATTTATCACATAGGTAAGTGTCTAACTGTAAACAACGTTACACTACACAATACACACACCTACCTGTAACACCAACACGGAGACTGTCTAGGAAGCTGGCCACCTCACGACCGCACGTCACACATTCACCTGGCCTGTCACCTGAGTGACCCTGACCTCGGTGATACAGTCGTGTGACTGGCGGGCCGTCTGTGTGGTCGGGCACACCTCGCTCTCTGTACGGCAGTACCTCACTGTGTGTAGTGATCCTCTGGTCCTGCTCGACTTCCCTGACGACAGCCGGAGGAGAGCGGAGGGGTCTGGTTAAATATTCTACTTGCCAGCCGGCGGGTGCTTGTTCATGGTAACAACTTGCCGCCCACAGATTGAGACGAGGAACTCGTGTCAGCAGCAACTCACACAAAGTCTGGAAGTTCTTGATTCTGTAGTCAGGACTGTAACATAGGATGTAGCTACACGCGTTAGACTGTGTACTATTATTAATGTGTGATTCTGTTTGTGTATCATGTGTAATATTGTTACAACTAATGTCATCAAGTAACTGATGTCACAATAATGACGTGTGTTGCAACACAATCTGTGTAACAGCCGATGCTTCAAAACAAATCTATGTTGACAACACAACACCTCCATCAGGTGTCACAACTGTTGAGGAAACATCACCTGTTAAGCACCAAAAAGTTGTAATCCAGTAAATGAAGACAGCATATACCTGTGTGTCTATCATCACATCACAAGATGTAAAACTCACATCAGATCACTCCCTACTTCATCAGCGATGACGTACAACGACCCTTCGCTCGCCGCCTGTGACAAGTCGTTGACGACCTTAAACACGTCTTTACCGCCATGAGACTGCAGGAGTTGAGGCTGACCGGGTGATACACCTGCTGACTGTTGTGTCTTTACTGTCTGCAGCAACAGGTGATACAACATGGTGCACGCTGCACGACTCTTCTTCCAAATACTGACAATGTAGACGTGGTGACCACATCGCAGCCACTCTATGGCCATCAGCAGCAGCACCACAGTTTTACCTGTACCGGGCGGTCCTGTGACATACACTCTGGGAGGCGCCGTGTGTAGCAGGTGAACTTGCTCCGGGAAGAGTGTTATTACAGCAGTGTAGCACTCTCCTGTCCACCACACGGCCTCACCCAGGGTCTTGACACTCACACGTGGAGGACATGTGCATGGCACAGTCACTGCTGTCGCCGGACCACAGAACCTACAACAAACAAATCTGACCATTTGATGTTTGAAAATTCTGAATAACCAGGCAATCCGCGATTGCTTTCGCCTTTTTCTTTAGTATCTGTCGACTGATGGGCACATTTAGTGCTCTTGGTTTATTTAATACAGTGATGTCCAGCCTTTTTCGGCCTTCGGGCCATATACATATCCGACATGCGTGTCACGGGCCACTTCACCGCACAAATACAAAAAAGAAAAAAATAGAGCAGATACCATTTTATTAGAAACAAGTTGCACTTATTATTAATTATGTAGTAATTAGTGGAATATTTGAAGTTGTTTTCCCGAAACCAACTTCTGAATGTCTGGATGCATTATAGTGACACCAAGTCGGAGCACTGAATCGAAATGTTCGTCCATCGAAAAAAACAGATTGAGAGACGCCCTTACGTAGGGATAAATACTTCTTCTTCCCTTTTTTCGGTTTTTATAGGTTTTTTTAATTACAAACATGCCGATTTCCTGCACTGTGGGCAGAAGTTTCGCTTGCCGGAGGGCATCGCGTCGCGGGCCGGATTTGGCTCGCGGGCCGTAGGTTGGGCATCCCTGATTTAATCCATTGAGTAGACAGTCCTGAAGGTTAGGAAGGGGTGATTTTTGGCATACTTTCATTTTTTTAGATAATACTCCTCACTTAGTTGCAACTTCTCTTACAGAATAGTGTTTACATAAAAATTAGCGCTTAAGAACAAGAATAAAACATAGACAGCATAAGAGGGACAGCAAAACAAATAGCATATTAACAATAAAAAATAACAACACCACTAGGGAAGAATAAAATGACAAAGAAAACGCAAAGAGGAAGAAACAAAGGTGTGAAAAGGAATAGAATTATAAGAAAGGTTGTTAGGAGTAATGTTTACGGAGTAGGTGTGTTTTAGTTCACGTGTAAAGGATTCAATAGTGAGTAGGTGGCGGGTATGGAAAGTGAGAGAGTTCCGTTGTTTCGCTGCACAATAACTAAACATCCTGTGACCATAATTAAGTGTCAAGGCGGCCATACATATCAGTGCTGCAGATGACAGACAGTACGACCGGGCTTCTGGCAGTGATGGTTGTCGCTGTTTTTAGCCGTGAAGACCTCTTCCTCCGTGCTAATGATGTAAGGTGTGTGATGTGTGTCACTAGGCACAACACTCTGGGTAGGACTGTTTATAGGGCTACCTTGCATGCTGGTTAACGCAGAGACAGAGACTAAAATTATTGCTGACACAAAGGAATAGACTGGCCACATCAGTGAGGACCTGCTGACAGCTGCTCAAGACAGACCTCAGTCACGTGCCGCTGTGTCTGTCCAGTAGCTACTCACAACGACGTGTAGCGGTGACCAGCATAAGCTTTCACCTGCCCATACGCCAGGGTACGAATAAAGGAAAGAAAGAAAATGAACGAATTGACACTGTTTCAGATCCAGCAGTATCCGGACAGACATCTAAGATCCACTCAAGCTTAGTCACGTGATCAGCTCTACGTGGTTAAGGGTACCTGGTGATAGCAGCATCACTTAAGGTTAGACTTAAGCGAAAAAGTATCTTTAGACCTCCATGCATGTAGTCATGACTGAAGACCTACTGGTAAGAGAACACAGATGTATATCTCAGTGTCCATATACCAGTCGTTATTTATTAAAGTAAAGATACCAACAGAGCCAATGACTTCATCACGACCCATGCTGTTTTCCGGACAACCAAATACTTACCAAAAATAATGTACTTTTTATACCATATCATTTATTTCTACAACTCACCTGGCTACCAGTGTCTTGTACACGTCACGTGTCATGTGACTGTCAGGTCCAGCCCCAGCCACACGTCGCTGCCACCAGTGTCCGAGTTCCCTCAGCCCGTGACTACTGACGTCCCACGGGGTCTTGGGGTCAGACAACAGATCAGACGTCAAACAAAGACCAGCCGCGCCGGCGGCATCTCTTGTTTGTGGTTTTCCAAGGCAGAGACACAGGTCCTTTACAGAAATAAAATTCACGATCAGCAGTAAAATGCACTAAACAGCGGTTTCCAGCTGATAGTTATAATGCCTCATACGACCTTTGACCTACATGCACTTCACCCCTGCCTTAACCTATGCTTTGCTGAAGATTGGAAACTTTCCATAGTTCTTACAAACTATACGTTAAGGTCTTGTTAATTAGTTGGGTAAAACTGTTGACACCACCTCTCTATCCATCGACACTTTTCTTGTCAAGTGAGACGACCTGAATTACACATTAAGGTAACAGAACTACTTCTCATTCTTTCGTGGAAGAGTTCGCAGATAAGGTCCTGATTCGGCTTAAAACTGTTTTAAAACAATAGACCCTAATAATTGTTTTGACACCTAAAGTACTAAATTTGTGTATTTTAGAACTACTATATCTCCCACATAAGATTTGTCATTCTTGTCTATTATTAACACGACATCTATCAGACCTCTTATCATCAGGACAATGGTTAAGAATTAATATCGACAAATACAACTTACGAATATTACCTGAGTGAGTTGTTTGTCACCATCAATTGCCTGCTCTACCTGATGAGCAGTGAGGTTGGGGACAGCGATGGTCTTGGTGATGCGCAGACCGGAAGCGATGTCGGACACCAGGTGAGACAACATGGCCTTCGCCTTGTCCAGTTGAACGATGGCCTGTTTTAGTTTCTTTTGAATGTTCTTTTCCATATCCTGCTGTGACAGACCAAGCTCTCTTACGTTGTCACCAACAGCCTTCACCTCACAGACCACAAAACCGTACTCCCTGTGAATAAGAAGCACATCAAAGTCGCCCTTTTCCCAGTTTTTCGGCAGAGAAGGGGGAAGACTTGTAGCTAAGGGCACCTTGGCTGCTGCAGCAGCATAACAATGTTCTCCCAGGTACTCCCCGAACGGAAGCTGACTCATTGCAACAAACACTTCACTGTTCTGTTGAGACATTTTCTCCAGACAAAGGAAAATGCGCTGCATGGCTGCATCATCTCTAACATCACTGTCCTGAACTACAGTAGGTTGAGGAATGGAACTTTGAGCAGCGGGAGATAGATTCACCGATACTTTGCAGGACTGACCGGCCTGTCCAGATGGTTTCTGAAGGACAAGAACATCCTGACCAGCAATGGTCTGTCTAGTCATGGGCACGCGGTTGATGTAGACAGGAGGCAGGAAGTAGGCCTGTGAGTCAAAGTCAGGGAAGGCGGCCTCAACCCATTTTAACCAAAACTCCTGTGCTCGCTGTAAAACATCTTCCTGCATCAAAGTAATTTTTAGAGAAAATGCTTACAAGACTAGTCGGATTATTCTTGAATTGATATGTAATTTATTAACTATGCAAAGAACACTTGTTGGTTTATTTGTTTTTCTTACATTTTACATAAGAAAGTAACAGAGTGTAAAAATACGTCTTTTACTTTTCTTGGAAATAGTCAATTATTTAAAAATAACGATTTTAATAATCTTAAATTTAAAATGATATCAATTATTAACATATAAGTTTCTTAACTAAAGAAAGATTATTTACTTTAGATTCTGCATTATACAAGGTCTACAATTATTAAATACCAAGTTCGCTTCATTCAGTTTGAGAGCATGGTAAATAAAACTCAGATGGGGTTCAACCTTTGCACCATTTTCTTTATTCGGCAACATTTATTGTTAAGGGATGATTACTAAATAAAATGTCAATGACACTGCATTGAATGTCGATGCCAGTATCTACCCTTATAACAGCAAGTACCGATTGAGACCATGGGTAGGCGGTGGGTTACGACGAAAGATAACAATGTTGTCATAACCAGTTGACGTTCACCAAACAGCTAGAGGACCTGGACTTAGCAGATGTTTCATCGGCAACAACATGAACAAACCAAACTGAGTAAGCTAGGTAGAGGAGGATGACTTAAAGGTCAATAGAAAGAAGACTAAAGTAATGAGAATCAACAAGCAGAAACTCCCAATCCAACTTTAAGGAGAGAACATTCTTGAAACAGATCGCTTCGTGTGTCTGTGGAGGATTGTCACCAAGGACGGTAATGCGGATTGACACATCACATCAACAAGGCCAGGCATGCTTTCTCCTTTCGCAGTAAGACCCAATGTGAAGGCGGTCCTACTGTATGGTTCTGAAACCTTGAGAGTTCAATCACCATCAACAACAAGTTCCAGACCTTTACCAACCGATGCCTAAGCCATTGTCTGGGAAGAAGATGGCCTGAAAAGATTTCCAAAAGCAGCCTGTGGAAAAGAAACAGAAGACTACTATCCAAGACATCAAAAAGCGCAAATGGGGATGGATAGGACACACCCATGGCAAACCAGCTGGCACCGTTGCCAGGCAGGAACTTGACTGGAACCATTAGTGGAAGAGGAGAATTGGGAGACCAAAGCAGACTTGCAAAAGAACAGGAGAGCGAGGCAAAGAATGCCGGAACTATATGGGCCCAACTGAGGCGGGATGATGAGGTGGGTGGAGAGCTGCCCAACGCTGGGTCCGATGAGAAGAGCCAAACAACCACACAGACAATTGTTACTTCTGCTTGGTTCCAGCGGGATAACGAATAGTCGAGAATAGTGTCCTCCGACATTCCGTCTGCATTGAGATCAATTCCACATGGTAAGGGTCTTCTTATTCACGAACTTTCAGCAGGATATACTCTTTATTCAGCTGATGAGGACAAGGGTGGATCGATATGTTCTTCTTTTGGTCAGTCATCATGCAGTCATCCATATTTTCTTTGTGGTGCAGTATCTACCCCAGCACAGAACAACACAAGAACAACAAAATGATCTGGTTTGTTATCTGGACTTGTCCAAATCAAGGCAGAATTGCTAGGTTCAAGAGACTAGCAATGGAATCTTCTAGAAGACTAGGTTTCATGACAACTTCGCGAAAGTCATGGACCGGATTCCCAATACCTAAAATATTCCCTCGACACAGCCAGGGAAAGATTAAAAACTAAAGAGGGAACTTTTTTGGGTCCTCACATTTGAAAGCTCTCTAAGGATGACCAGCTCAACAATTACTTACTTGTAGTGTAAGGTGAAACAAGCAGGGAATGCTGTTCATCTAATGTCTACAAAGTTTAGCATGAATGTTAGGGCAGGAAGCTATAAGGAACTAGTAGGAGACCTGCTGATGCAGTGTCAGATTCACTTTTTTCATTGCCATCTGGATTTCTTTCGATGCCAACTGAAAAAGTTTTCATCAAGATATCGCAACAACGAAAAACGATAACACAGAAAACTGTCCACTACCATGCAGGCTGATTGTTGCTGGACACTCCCCAGAGATGCTCCCAAACAGCTGTAGAAAATTTCTTAGACGTAGTCTGTGACTTGATATTTTACAGCTATTGACCGGAGGACAATTACTATTAGCATCAATTTTCTGATAAACTCAATAATTATTGCCGATTACGAAAAAGAGCTAACTGTGCATTTTGATCAAATTTGTGTTAAATACATAAAAATAGACCAAAATTGACTAATTTTATTTCAGTAACATGACTTTAAAAAAACATTTATGACCAGTGTATTAGCGGGATTTTTTTTATTGACAATAATGACTTTATCCATCGTCACTTCGTGGACATCTCTTTTTGATGACTTTAAACTTCACCGCTCCTTAATGTAGCTACCACACCTTCGATCCAGTCATCTGATTGAGGAGCCTGACAGCAATGTCGATTTGTCTAAGGTCACCCTTGATGATGACAGTCTTCCTGTCAGGTACGGATGATGGGTTGGGGTCAACCTGTACATCAGCACCAGACCGAGTCCTGACCTCCTGGAGTCGGCGCGCGTTACCTTCAATAATGTAAACCGTATGAATTATGTTAAAGGATTCCAGTACAGTAGTACAGATTATCGTTTGTGTCTTCATATTTTGTCACTTTTGTTTATACATTTACAATGCTGACATGACAGTAACTTGTTTGTCACGAACTCTACGAAGATGTTGCAATGATGTACTGTCTTGGTCCCAATGGGCAATTTAAACATGGCAAGGTGCTCTAGTGACAGTAGGTTAAAAATAAAAGTAGAACACGTTCACTGCAAGCTGCAGCGTTGATGTGTACAGTGAAAGGAAGGCAAATTATATATGCTAAAAATTATATATACTATAAAACAAACAACAAGTTGCATCAAGAATAATCATGTGCGCACCAACATCACACACACACACACACCGACATTTATCTGAGGTTGAGCAGCTAGACCGCAGATGGCACAAACGATTTGAGGTGTCTGTTATTTTTACATATTATCAAGGAATAGCGTTTACCTGAGTCAAAAAATACAAATTCTCTCGTTAGTAAATGTTCAGGGTTACAGCCTATCTGCTCACAAGCCACTTGTCTGTATTTGCAAGAAATACAACTCACCTGGGTCTGTAAGACAAGCAGCCTCAGCATCAGTCACGTGGTGCCGGTAACCTTCGTCTTTCCTTAAAGCTCCTGTACCAACAGCCGCCTTCTTTTTGTGTTTGCCCTTTTGGTGAAAACATCAGGTGTGACAATGAGATTAAATTAAATACAAAGATATTCTAGATGTCAGGTGTACGTGAGAGGAGACCTGCTCAAACTGGAAACAATTTGATGATTAGAGTAACATGAGTGACACTATACCGACCTAACTGACGTTTTGTCACATGTAGAGCGACACAAAATAATGAGACTAAAAATAGAGAATACTAGTGGCGGACTAACTACATGTCAGAATGTTGGAAACAAACTTTGAAGGATTACGGCTATATGACTGTGAGAGAGAGAAAGAGAAAGAGGAGATGGCAAAGCATACCATTCTCTTCAGCAGCTACAGCGACTTTCTCACAACAGGTAAGCAGACAGGTAACAGTCGTCTGCCCTCAACAGGACCCAGTCTTTAGGGAGCATCGTCTGTCGTCTGCAGGAAACTCAATGTAAGCTGTTCGCCGAATGAAGCAGATTCTGAAAAACAGCCAGGATGTCTCCCCACTTACTGTCACAATCAAACACAATGCTTCGCTTACACATAGACTTTTGTATATGGCATGTACTTTGCACAAGCAAACTTTTTTGTAATAAATAATACTTTGATTTCTGAGCTCTAACTTTATACGCTGGTGGTGCGGCAATTTAACCAGCGGTTTAGTGTCTTGTTAGCAACGAGGGTTATTCCCCTTCTTGGGTTGTCACTGTCACGTGATAACTAGTATAGTGCTATAGTGTTGGTGTCGCACTCTTCTTTCCCGCGAGTCGAGCAGACACGCAGCCGGACGGACAAGCGCAGGGTAGATCCGCTAGTTCAATGGCGGCCTATCCTTCTGTCCATCAGAAGTAAATGACGGTCGGTGTCGGGTCGCTCAAGGAGGGAGAGTGGCGATGGACTGTAGACCAAGCCCCGTATGCATGTAGACCGGAGAAGTGGTTTAAACGGGTGTAGCCTGCTCAGGGTGGATAACAGCGAAACATTCGTATGCACGGAGCCCGGAGAAGCTGTCCGGTCTGGCGGCTCGCGTGTAAAGTTATCGGCGGCCTTCACTGTGTTCACTGGCAACAACGTCGATTGTTGAGAAGAAATAGGCTGTGTTGGTGACAGATCGCACCCGTTTGAAGTGTTGGATGACTTAAAACTGTATTCAAAATTTATTTTAGACGAGAGAACATTCTAGCGCTGACCGCTTAAGTGTCATTCGAGCTCGCTGTCACCAATCGGCAAGGCACACTAACATCTCTACTTCAAGTCCTCATCACTTTACGATATTATTTCACATCAAACTTTCAAGAAGTGTATGGAGAATTCACGGATGTAGACAAATCGACTGTTAGTCGTACTGTGGTGAGAGTCACCGATGTTTCACCAATGAAATTTCATTGCAGGATCAAGGTTGTGCTGAAAAGACAAGGATGTGCAGACACATCGGCCTGTGAATTTCCAAAAGCAGTTGTAATCTTCGACAGCAACTTGATGTCAGACTCCAATGGAAAATAAAGTAAACATGTATAAAATATTGATAATTGAATTTCTAAGGCGCTTGTACATGTGTAAATGTTTGCTCAATGCATCAGACTCGAAAGGATTGCAAAACAAACCTACAGTCCAGTACATGTAGACAAGAAACATGTAGACAAAATAAAACCCTAGAAATGAAAGGCTCTACATACTTTGTCATTTCATTGTCTATTCAACTCTAAAACAACTTGCTAACCAACATACAAATAATTTATCATCTTACTATACTCACAATCCTAATGCCTGAAAGTTCCATTCTTTATGGACATCAACAAACGAAAAGACCCTTATTAGATGAGATGGATAAAGATGTAAGGAATGAACCATGTAGTACTATATTACACAAAATATTTCTGCAAAAATTCTTAAAGTTAAAGGTTATAAAATCAAATCCCCACAAATACAAGCACTGGTTAAACATGCCAAATGCTGTGCTTGTCTGTCCATAATAGAAACAGTTTGAGCACTATTGCCCATGTTAGAAGATTATTGGTGTCAAGCAGACGAATTAGGGTTTTTGTTGCAATTAGTAAATTGTCAGGAAATTGTCATTTACTCAATATCTGAACATGCCACTGTAGGAGAACTTGTTTTATTGAATTCATGCAAACTTTATGCTATGCCAAAATTGCAGAAGCAATAAATATATATATATACACACAAAATCATTTCCTTTATCATTTCAACTGCTGAATAGTAAGTGAAAGGTGTGTGAGTGTGAAGGGTATGGTCCTAGAAGAAGGAAACTCGTAAAATTTTTTTATCAACTCATTCATTCTTTGACAATGTAACACTCTGTTTTGTAACCGAGCACTTGCTTTGTAACGTAGCAGACTGAAAATTAACCTCTGTTATTAATAATGCTTGTCACTGGTCAATGAGGTTATATTTTATGTGTTTGAATCACCATATTAGGTGAATGTATTTAGCAGTTTTCAACATTTACTACAATGTTGCCCTCTCCAAATGCCACTCTGTGTGTTTAGTATGTGTATAGAAATTATGTGAAATGAACCCCTCCATCGCGAGGAGTGTATTTACTAAATAGTCACTTGCTCTCAATCGTTAAATAATGCGTCCTCTGGGTTATCAGTGTAATAATGTAACAAACTGAATACAACCTTTGACGGAACACATGCTATATTTGTAAGTATTTACATTTCTAAGCTCTTCAATTGTCTTTGCGCGAATGTGGGTTGTGACATTGCCCCAATGTGAGACCTGGGTTGTAGAATTTTATTTTTCATTTAGAAAATGAATGAAAAAGGCACCCACTTAAAACGATAGACGGGTTAGGCACATAAATTTTCGAAAATTAGTTTATTCAACTGTCACGGACCGTCCTCAGACACGCGCATTCGTTCCACAAAAAGAAATATACTATACAGTATCAGTATATCCCATTTTCTGTCCCTGGGCTATAAAACTGTCTACGTCCGGTAATTCCATGTCTTCTCAAGATAAATTTTAAAGAAGTGTACACTACAAAAGCAATACAAGAATAGTCAAAATAATCACCAATAATAAGAATAACAAAATTAATAACTTTGCAATTTCACAAATTAAGACTTATTGCAAACAATATTAATTCCTAGTAATCGTTACTGTCTAAAAATAACAACTAAAAGAACATAATGCTAAGTCCAACATAAACAATTAGCATTCATCAACAACTTACACGTGTCTAATTCAGCAAGGAACGCCCAAACAACAAATAACACACAAACAAAGATTCTAGGCTTAGGTTACTAGAGCTGGGGAAAATAGAGACATTTAACAGCAAGACCAGTCCTACTGCCCTCTCTGTCGGCAGAACTATACACGCCGGCAGACCCATGTAATCGGAGACGGGAATAAAAACAAAACCCCAGATGCACGATAAAAACTCTTGTAACAATGTATGTAAACCTGCCTCGTACAGCCTCACCCTTATGCGATCACGTCGGGGTCACCAATATGTCACGGACCGTCCGCAGACACGCGCATTCGTTCAACAAGAATTAATAAAGAGATCGCTTGAGAGTGGGCGTCCCTCCTTAGAGGCACCAATAATTATTAAGAACACACACAAGTTTAAAAGGGGACAAAGTATCAACAGTAATCCATCCGTCAATAGAAACAACAATCCGTCACGTTCACACTAACAAAGTTTAACATGTCACTCTGCCGGAATCCACACGGCATCAACTGAAGAGTTACAATAGTAATCCTTGACGCAGTCCGACAATTTATATCCGCAGTGTCATCATCATACATAACACATGTACGTCTTTGACGAAATCCAACAAGTTAATAACCGTTTAGTCCCCGCAGCTCTCCAGTCCCCGGTTTTATGTAGTCAACTCTAATCCTCTTTCCTATAGTTCAATAAATGATAAAAAAGTGTTTTTACAATACCGATAAGTTGCTGTCAGGCGGGTGGGTAGAGCAAGATGTAGTTGGGATGAAACTAAGAGGAAGCCTCTCCTCCTCCGGCGGTTAGTCTCAGCTGGACGGTACCCTCCCCGGTGGTGGTCGGTGCGTCAGGGTAAGGAAGGGAAGGGTAGCCCCCTCCTTACTCACTCCGAGTCCACTGCTCCTGCTCGCCAACGTCGGTGGACAGTTCCTTGGCCACCAAGAATGTTGCACGGCGTGTTGCTCTCACCACAGAGCTCCCACGCCGATGACGCGGACTACAGAAACACGTCGAGTGATGTAGTACATACTACATACTCCACTGTAGTACATACACAGTATTACTCCCACGGTAATGCGTCCTCACAGGTCGCAGCAGCAGCGAGTTGGTGCAGAAAAACCACAAATCCACCAAATTGTGTTCAGCCGGCCACTGGCCGCTTACCGTTCTTCCTACGTTATTCTCCTCTATTTTTGTCGTCACCTTTTTGCCGTCACGTTATTTTGACGTCACAACTTATGTCATTTGCTCCAGACTTCCCAAATGACATCCAGCCCACTACCCTAGACCAAGTCAACCGCGGTTGTCGACCTTCCCGCCATACCCTCTCTACTACGTACTTATCCGTTACATCAACTATCAAGTAACAGTTCGAGTTGAGTAAAAAGACATGAGTGTCCCGAGCAAATATTAAATACTTAGTCATCATTTTAAACCACCACTTGAGGAAATGCGACTTACCTCTCGTCATCTTGTTCATAAAGAGGATGTCAAGATGGCGCAGCATGACAAGCCGGCAGTGAACAAATGTCTTCAGTATGTTTAAAGATGTTGTACAAAAGTCAATCCTATCTTTGTCGGTTTCAAGTTTTGATCACATTTACTAGCTTGTAATTACAATATCACATTCAAGAACTTACATGTTATCATGCTTAGTTTCTTCGGCGATGACGTATAACGATCCTCCCCTCGCCACCTGTGACAAGTTGTTCACAGCAAGGAGCAGTGTAGCACGATGTTAACGACACGACCTGACCCTGAGTCTGGATCCACTGGTGCGGAAGAGAAAGTTGTCAACGATCCTCTCATACGCACCCAACATTCACGATGTCGTCCTGACATTAGCAGTTGTGAACAAACAACTACTTAGTGTTTAAGGAGGATGTAACGGCACTCGTTAGTGTGAAATACACGGAAGGGAAAAGAAACACTAGCTCAAACTCACACTGATTTCTTTGTCTCTGTATGTCTGGCTCTTACGCCAGCAATTTCAAATCCGTGAAAAGTTAAAACATCACGACTGTCAAGGGCAGATAATATGTGGGTGGTCACTTTAATTCAAGTAGTTTCAGTTCTGTGAAAAGGTCTGTATGTTGACTGAGCATGGGGGAGGAGCTGGTGCTCTTGTAAGTGGGCCCACAGCTGTGTTAAACCTACTTTCTCTGTGATCTTTGAGAGAAAAGACAAGTTGGAAACTTGGAAAGTTATAACTCAGGTGTTGTGACGGGACTGGACGAAGGGGTATCCCAGTGCGGGTGATGAAGGATGATGACATCGAGGACGTGGCCACGGCCCGCAGTGACGTAGTGTGGGTGACATCGTGTTGGTGGTCTGGAGAGAAAAGTCATCTTCTGTCTGGAGGACCCTGGTTATGATTCAGTTAGGTTTTTGTTGATAAGACAGTGCAACAACGCAACTCTCTCCGACTTGACCTCATGTCCCTCTGCACAGCTTGTAATTGTCTACCCTGGGGACAAGTCCCCTGAAGTTGACCGACACTGACTCACCTGTCACCTGTCCTAGTTGTGTGTCTTCAGTGTTTCTCCTCTTCTACTCTCAGTCTATCACGACGTCATCACCTCATGACGTTATTCACATGACGTCATTGTATTTTCTCACTAAACAAGGTACCTTACTTACAATCTGTTAGTCGCAGGGCGTAATTATCTGCCCCTACTTTTACATCCTCAAAGATGACAACATGTTAAGGTAGAACAACCGATAAACAACTGTTTGGTGAGAAACACAATGAGATTCAATCTCTGGTGGTTTGGCAATACAAGGACAACAACAAGTACAGATAATGGAAGCCCGGCCAACTCCAGACCCAATGTGAGCTGTGAGGACACAGAAGATTAAAAACCGTTACTAATTGTTCATATCACTTATGTCAAGGGCAACCTGCTCAATACAGGTTAGAGCAAAGTAATGAACTGTTAATACTCTAAAATAAACACGAAAATTAACTGACATTCAACTTTACAGAGTGTTTATCAGTGAATATAAGAATTCTCCAAGCGGGTACACACAATCCCTGTAATTATGTACCAGGCCGGTGGCTTGTTATTCGAGACTAGACCTCAACTGTAGGCGTCTGTCGTGTCCTAATTAAAGTGACCACGTGACAACCACGTGCTGTCATAAACTCAGATCATTGTGTAGATTCTTGGGTGTTCCTCATAGTGCCGTAAGCAAATGATTATGTTGGTTGCTGCCTCTGGTGTCAGCTGATCACTCAGTCGATGAACAAATGCAAAAATATATTAATAAAGAAATCCTCACACGAAGGCTGACTTAAGTTCACTTGCCAAAGGGCCAAATCTCGAGCCAAGAACTAAGGTAGAGTTAGGTTTAAACAAACAAACAGCTTCACTGTTTCAAAGTTCAAGGTTGCAACTCTGAATGAAAGCAATCAAGGATGGCAGTTGAGTGGTCATGGGGAAGGGAAATTCTCTCTTCACAGTCTGCTAATCACTCCACACCAAGCTTTCCTGTTTATTTTCTCATCTGATGACTGTGCTCGTTGTTCTCTCTCATTTTAGTTCTATCTATCTATCTATCTATTCCTCTTCGTGCATCAGGTTGCACATAAGGCCTCAACCAGAGTCCGCCACCGATGTCGATCGGCTGAAACCCGCTCTAGGTGACCCCATGTCCAGCCCTTTCCTTTCATCTCCCTTTCCACTGTTCTTCGCCAAGTTTCCTTTGGGCGGCCTCGTTTTCTTCGGCCGTCTGGAGTCCATCGTAGGGCGACTCTGGAAAGGTCTGCTGTCTGCTGGCGGAGCACATGTCCAATCCATCGCCAACGCCTTCGTTGAACCTGCGTGGTGATGGACTCGGTTCAGTTCTTCGGTGGAGTTCTTCGTGCTGATGGTATTTGGCCAAAAGATGTTAAGTATGCGCCTGAGGCATCTGTTTTGGAAGACGTCAAGCTTGTTACTGATGGTTTTGGTCATCTTCCAGGATTCTGATCCGTAAAGGAGGTGCTGATCACATTTGACTTGAAGATTCTCAGCTTGATCTTCTGGCTGATGTTTTTTGCCTTCCATGTGCTCCTGAGTGAGGCGAAGGCCTGGCTGGCTTTCGCCAGTCGGGCTCGAATCTCCACCTCCGCATCCCCGGTGTTTGACATTTTGGACCCAAAGATAGGTGAAACTGTCAACTTCCTCAATCTCTTCTCCATTTAGTTTGATGCCGTCTTGGACTCTGGCGTTCACTCTCATACTTTTCGTTTTCTTTGTGCTGACCTTCAAGCCAAGGTTTCCAGCTGTTTCTGAGAAGGCCTTTGTTTTTCCTGTATGTCTTGGTGGCGTGTGACAGCAGGGCAATGTCATCAGCAAAGTCCAAGTCTTCCAGCGTTGTTGTTGCTGTCATAGTCATGGTCCATCTGATCCCTCTCCTCTCACTGTCGGTGGAAGACTTCATGATCCAGTCCATGGCCAGGATGAAGAGGAACGGCGACAGAATGCAGCCTTGCTTCACCCCGGTACTGACGTTGAAGGGGTCTGTGAGCTCCGTGTCACAGACAACCTGGGATTTGAAATCGCTGTACAGCATTGCAATGACCTGAACAAGTTTTGCAGGGACTCCGTAATGCCTCAGGATCTTCCATAAGGACTCGCGGTGGATGCTGTCAAAAGATTTCTCCAGGTCGATGAAATTGATGTACAGCGGTGTGTTCCATTCGTTGCTCTGCTCCAGAATCTGTCGCAGAATGAAGATGTGTTCGGAGCAGGATCGCCCAGGACGAAATCCTGCTTGCTGTGGTCGGAGGTCTTTCTCAAGAGTTGCCGTCAGTCTTGACAAAACAATCTTGCTGAAGACCTTGCTGGTGAGGGAAAGAAGTGTTATGCCCCTCCAATTATTATTTCAAAGTTCAAGGTTGCAACTCTGAATGAAAGCAATCAAGGATGGCAGTTGAGTGGTCATGGGGAAGGGAAATTCTCTCTTCACAGTCTGCTAATCACGCCACACCAAGCTTTCCTGTTTATTTTCTCATCTGATGACTGTGCTCGTTGTTCTCTCTCATTTTAGTTACGAAGGTCAATTGTCCGGAACAGAAAGGGGAAGCACGGCGCTGCCTGTGGGCTGTAGCGACACTACTGGGAGTAAGTTGACTGCCATTACCGCCATGTTGGTAGACTTCACACTAAACACCGAGGGACTTACCTGTAACTCCACATGTCTATCAGAAGGATGATGCCACTCAACAGGTCGACAATCTTTGTTTGGAAGAGATTTCAACGCCAGCAGGTGCTGACTGTACTGAGACAATGATCATTATTTGAGTGAGTTTACGAGAAACACACTAAACAAAAACACAAAAACACCAACAAACAAATTTTATTATCAATGAATGTGGTGTGTCTGACCAATCGAATGCATGAATGCCACGTGCAGGATGTTACGATAGTGAAGTTGGAAGCAAACTCAAGGCTTTTCGCTGGAGACTCTTGGGGAGGTAACATTGAAGTGAGTTCGCTACCTCGTGGTCAGCTATTGCGCCTCAGACAGAAAACTTGGGGGCACTCGGTTCACACCATACTGAGTATACAGAGATAGATGTCTACAAGCTAATACTCAGCATGCGACAAAAGCTGTCCTGACGTTCCTGTAGTCTGTCACCGCATACTCAATGTGCAAAACTGTACAATAACAAGGGATTTAACTCTCGACTCGTTCTACTCTCTCTCTCGTCTCGCTCGCTCGCTTGCACACACACATGTCTCTCGCTCGCTCGCTTTCTCCACTCGTTTCCCTTTCTCTGTCTCTCGCATGCGCACGTACATATACTGCCCCTCTTTCTCTTGAATGTGTACGAACACACACATACAAAAAAAAAAAAAGAATTATAACCAAGAGACAAAGAATGTCGTGCACTATCAAGCATATAACAGATATTACATTCATCAAAACCCGTTGAGTGGTTCACTAATAAGAAGACAACAAACACTACAGGACTCAATGACACAACACAGGTTTCACACGGGAAGCTCTTTTCCCAAAAAATAATTTTAAAGTGGTTTTACAAATATTGTTCTAAATCGTTTGCAAACGTTGCATGTCCGCTTTAATTTTTTTTAATATAAATATTTTTCTTCTGATCTCTGATCTCTCAAAAGATGAAAATATTTTATGCAACTTCAAAAACCGAATATCTGAATAGGCTTCAAATAAACTGCAAATGTTTACAAGCAAACAACAGATGTCATGATGAAATAAAACGACAAATTATTATTTTTCTCAAAGTGGACAGGATTTTGAATAAACTGATACAAACAGAATGAATGAAGAGACCGAAATGATGACAGCACAGATCAGAAGAAAACAAATTGTTGTTAGAGACGCTCTGAACGTTTATCAATGAACATGTATTGAATAGTTCACTTGCAAACTTACTGTACTCGTGTACATTACACCGGTGTTCAAAATAAATACCGTCTAACCCGTGGTCGAGTCGTCTGAAGGCAGTGTTCAGGTCGACCTGTTGAGTCACGTGATCACACTATACAACATTCTTATCTCCCTGTACTTATTGTGCTCACCACAGTAGTCACACATGTAGCTTTACATTTGTGTAATCACACAGATCCGCTATGTTTCCATGACTAGCAAAGCATTGTGGACCATCGGTTAGTCGCGGCTCCTACAAATGCTGGCGTCTGTCAGTCCGTCCATCTTTGTTGCTCCAGGGAAGAGGACAGAAGATCCCAAGGAGGGTTTTCACTTCAATTCTAGTTCTTAGTCATGGGTGGGCTTATTAATGTTATACTAATATTAATTTTTTAGCTATTGATAATACCTGAATAAGCATCATCAGACGTGAATACTATTTTTCTTTTACACGTAAAACGAAATGATGAGAACATTGTCCCTCGGCCTAACCGGCAGGAGGAGATGAGTCGCGCATGCGCTGAACCACAGGTGGTATTCGCCTTTTCCGGCTCCTTTTTTTACAGTTTGTCGCAGAGCTACTGTCGTTATTATTTATAGATGCCAGGCAGTAACTGTGCGATTCCAGGATGCCCTGCTTGCAATGGTCGAATCAAAGGTTTATGATCATTTTTTCGCATGAGGACTAGATAATAAAGACTGGGAAAAAGCTCTTGTGAGAGCTGTGAATCGTTGTGATTCTATCTTCAGCATCGAAAGAGCGACCACTTGCTCCAGACATTATATTGTTATATTAAAGGTAAGTCACTTTGTCAGGGCTTCTGCTAAGGCTAAATTCTTTAGGGTCCCAGGGACTCCTTCTTCAGATTTCTAAGCGGTCCCAGGCTAACTCTAAGGGGTCCCTTTACAATGTGAAAAAAAATCAACAAATCAACATACTTTGTTCAGCTGCCTTTCATGCACACAAAGCACTGTAATGTCTAGTCAGAAACGGCGAGATTTCTGTGCCATGAAGTCTGTGCAAGCATCTGTGATGAGCGTATGCTCACTGTACTTGGGGTGCTCACTTTCTTTCCATTTCTAAGGCAATGAATTTAACCACGCTGTCAACGACATCTTTGAAATAAGTTAAATAAGCTGCACCTGGTGGTGGATGGGAGAGGATGTATGAAAGTATGAATGCCTCAGATGCCATCATTCAAGAGGAAGTTCTCGACCGTAACCTGGCAATTAATAAGTTAGTGAGAACTAGAGTTGTAAGAAACATCAACGAGAAGTGGCATGTTGCTAAAAGTATAAAAGTTGGGATAAAAAAAACTGGTGCAAGGTAGAAAAGCGAACCTCGGCGAGACGTGGCGCCCTCAGCTCAGTGACATTCAGTGGATTCTGAATGTTACGTAAATCATGAGATGAAGGGGGATCGATCGAAGGTGTTTGAAACTGTACAAATAAATTAAACGAGTTTCAGTTGCAAACTATATTTAGCAATAAAACGCCTTTCTCAGCCGACTAGTACTTGATGTAGGGTCTAAGAAAAGTGAGGCGAAACGGCTTCTGTCTGAACATACTGTCTTTCCTTACATCTTTCTTTACTCATAAGAGGGGATAATAATATTTAATATTTTCAGTTCATTCCTCTTGATGACTGACCTAAAGTATACCTCGGTTTGAGTCCAGTCTTTGAACTTTTACAAATGGCCAACAATTCACGACTGCAACATAGTGCCCCCACTGTGTCTTTCTTCTCTTATCTAACCCGACCATTATGCGATCAATTCAGTTGTTTTTATGTTTGTGTCATTTGCGCTGTTCATTCTTCTCTCCTTTTTAAATTCTAGTTTTGTTTCTTTGTGGAGAATACAGTCAGTCCTAACCCCGACAGAATGTTCAGATAGAAGTCGTTTCGCATCAACGCTCAGACCCTACCGCAAGTACTGGGTGAGAGACGATTTATTGCCATGCTAGTCGGCAGTGCCTGTGATGTCCACCCCGCCTTTTGTCCGGGTAGTAATTGAAGACGACTGGCCGATGGCAGTCCGCACCTCGTGTACTCCTACCTTCCCTCGCACGGACAATACCCCTCATTTCCCTCCGGTGGGAAGATATCGACCTTTAATGGAACTCTTCTTGGTAAGGGAAAACAAACTCAGTGCAAGGGAAGCTACTCTCGCCTTGCAGCAGACGACAACAATAGGTTGGTCTACGACGTCAGACACTATTTTGTATCTGTTCTTCGCCCAAACGAAAATTGAAGGGGTCCTCCAAACTTTTAATGCGTACTGTACGCAATGTTTTGCGTAAGCAGAAGCCCTGTGAGACTGACACACGACTACAGCAGGTGACAGGTGTTTAAACTTGTAACGATTCGCGATTCAGGCGAATCTAGTTAGATTCATTTTTATTTTTAATTCTCCTTGATGTCAGGGGAGGGAAGTCGCGCGGAGGCTGCGTCAGTTCTAATTGATGGAATGACGCTTAGTTATTTTATTATTATTTAAAGGTTGACTACTGTACTTTTCACATCGTTGTTGTCATCTTTTCTTTTTAGATGAAAGACACTGCTCGTTAGGGATTACCTTCTGTTGCCTGCTTCCTGAGTGAGCTGGATGAGGTCTACTGTACTTTTACATTTTATTGGCTGCCTTCTCTCACTGTCGCCCCTCTTTTCCTTGGCATTCTGTAGTTTTCTGAGAAGATATAGTCACCGTACGTTCGCTAGTGCTAGTTTAGAGATTTCAGCTTTTTTGAGACGTTTTTGTTAAAACAAACAGAAAACCTACAACACAAGAATAACCACCACCACAGCGCAGTTCACCGCTCTAGCAAAGTGACCCCAAGACACAGTACAGCTGCAGTCAAACATACAATGAAATGTCTAGTGCCAAGTTATACATGTGTTGACTCCATCACAACACATCGGGAAAAGGTTTTCTTTAGTCAAATAGATCATCGACACACAGAGGTACAGACGCGTTTTATCTTCGCCCTCATCATCGCTTTCCTGACAGACGACAGTCGCTGTCCACCTTCATCCTCCATCTACATGACGTCACTGAGTGCTAACATCCCGTCAGCAATGGCTAATTGTGAGATTTCGTGTCATGACATGTCACGGTCAGGGTATAGTGTGTGTTGTGACAAGATGTTGGCAAAGTGTAACAGTCTCATGTGATCGTGGTGTAGGTATTGTATCCTGTCATTGCTGTTTATTGGTTTATTTGCTATCTGCTGTATATTTATATTGTCAGCCTGTTGTTTGACTTTGTTGAAACAGTGGTCACGTGCTGCCTGTGGATGACATGACTGTTAAAACTATTTTAACAATTTAACAACAGTCTGTACCTGTTTTATATTAACAACAAACATCTTTATTGAAACACTCATTGTGAAACGTGGGGCGACATTTATAAAGGATTTGAAACAACATTTGTACATCGTGTGAATGTGTTTGTGCCAGTTAAACTTGTAACATGTGTTGTATAAGTGAGCCGCTAGTGTTTGTTGTGTTTACATCAATGAATCTCTTAACTCAATGAAGCGGGTTTTGATGGACCACTCGTGTCTGTATTTAGTCTCAAAGTTCTGTCCCCTTTGTTTACCACTGGCAGTAAACAATAACAGACTGAACACTTTAGTGCACGACACTGACATTACAGTCTGATGAGGCCCTTTGATAGAATGTGTACAACATCTTATACACACACTGACACAGATATCACACTGGTAGACTGACACACGCACGGATATGATGACACATTAACACTCACACCTCTGAAACACACAAACTTGTTGACATTTGTTGTTTAGTAAACAGAGACAGGGATCTCGTGATGTAAACATCTGTAATGACGTCATATCTATTACATCATAAGGTGATGAAGTGGTAATAGACTGAGAGTAGAAGAGGACAAACACTGAAAGACAATTGTTGGTGTAAGAGACTGAAACACGACTACAGCAGGTGACAGGTGTGTCAGTGTCAGTGTCAGTCACTTTCTAGCGGCTAGTTGTCAGGGTAGACAATCACAAGTTGTGACGTACAGCGGGACATGAGGTCAAGTCGGGCAGAGATAAGGTTGTACAGTGGGTTAAAGGTAGATCTAAATAAAAGATCATCAATGTACTCCAGACAGACGACGACTTTTCTCTCCAGACCACGAACACAATGTCCACGCGCCACCCACACCACATCACTGCGGGCCGTGGCCACGTCCTCGAAGTTTTCATCCTTGATGTCATTATCCTTTATCACCTGCACTGGGATACCCGCTTCTTGAAGTCCTCTCACCACACCCGACTGATTACTAACATCATGCCAGTACAACACCAGCACGTCTCTCCACTGTAGACAGGGTGGTGTTGTGCCGCCTCTGGTAGAGGTCAATGTTGTAGATGTTGTTGTGCTTCTCCCTGTCAACATGGATATAAACAATAGCATCTTGACGTCATCACGTAAACTGAGAGACACACGTCACTAACGCAGTCTTATATACAAGTTTAACTGTAAACAACGTTACACTACACAATACACACACCTACCTGTAACACCAACACGAAGACTGTGTAGGAAGATGGCGACTTCACGACCGCACGTGGCACAATCAACTGGGAGGTAACCTAAGTGACCTTGACCTCTGTGATACAGTCGTGTGACTGGCGGGCCGTCTGTGTGGTCGGGCACGCCTCGCTTACTGTACGGCAGTACATGACGGTGTTTAGTGATCCTCACATCCTGCTCGACTTCTCTGACGACGGCCGGAGGACAGCGGAGGGGTCTGGTTAAATATTCCACTTGCAAGCCGGCGGGTACGTTCTCATGGTAACAACTTGCCGCCCACAGATGGAGACGAGGAACGCGTGTCAGCAGCTTGTCACACAAAGTCTGGAATCTGTTGTTCATTCTGTAGCCAAGACAGTAACATAGGATGTAGCTACACGCGTTACGCTGTGTACTATTATTAATGTGTGATTCTGTTTGTGTATCATGTGTAATATTGTTACTAATGATGTCATCAAGGGATGTCAGAATAATGACACATGTTGCAACACAATCTGTGTAACAGCCGATGTTTCAAAACAAATCTATGTTGACAACACAACACCTCCATCAGGTGTCACAACTGTTGAGGAAACATCACCTGTTAAGCACCAAATAGTTGTAATCCAGTAAATGCAGACAGCATCTACCTGTGTGTCTATTATCACATCACACGATGTACAACTCACCTCCACTTACTCGCTACTTCATCAGCGATGACGTACAACGTCCCTCCGCTCGCCGCCTGTGACAAGTCGTTGACGGCCTTCACCATGTCACCATGATCAAGGTCATACTGCAGGAGGTGAGGCTGACCGAGTGTCACACCTACTGACTGTGTCTTTACTGTCTGCAGCAACAGGTGATACAACATACTGTTCGCTGCTTGACTCCCTATCCATGTACTGACAACGTAGACGTGGTGACCACATCGCAGCCACTCTATGGCCATCAGCAGCAGCACCACAGTTTTACCTGTACCGGGCGGTCCCATGACAAAGAGTGTGGGAGGCGCCGTGTGTAGCAGGTGAACTTGCTCCGGGAAGAGTGTTATTACAGCAGTGTAGCACTCTCCTGTCCACCACACGGCCTCACCCAGGGTCTTGACACTCACACGTGGAGGACATGTGCATGGCACAGTCACTGTTGTCGCCGGACCACAGAACCTACAACAAATGTTGGATACTTGACCTCATCTTACTATTAAAATGACGAATCATATATATATATATTTAGCGATTTACATCATTTACTATAAGTGGTTTGTTACATTTAGTGATAATGTTATTTGTCCTGACGTACTAACGTACTTTTATGAAAAGGAACAAAAGCAGAAATCGGAAGTGGTTACTAAATTATGTCTCTCTCTCTCTGTTACTGACGGTCTACTGTCTACTAAGAGTTGTGTACATGTCGCGGTGAAGCATGAATTCTTCTCTCTAACTTTATTCTCTTCACCAATAAATACTGTCACCTCCGCAATCTAACGCCAACCGGGAAAAAATAGTTTAGCTGAGTGAAGAAACAAAGTAACCTCACATAACTATTACAAACTGTACAGAATGTTCATAAAATATTTACAGTAAAACCTCGATTTCACGTTTCTCAAGTGACCGCCATGATAAACGTGACATACAGGAAACACTTTATTTGCTTCAGGTGACATCCAGACATGGAGAAAGTATGACAGACACCGCATGTCACAATCCTGTCTAAACATATTACGATGTCAAAGTCCAACAGGTGAGCAGCAAGGTTGTGACCGTGTGTAGACAAGACTTTATGTCCACGTGGGGAGGAACTCATCCAAGGTGGCCTGTCCTGTGAGTTGTGCTCGTATTTACATCACGTGTTCCGCACGTTGCACGTGTCCCAACATGTCGCTGCCCCCAGGGGCCTGAAGGCAAACTTCCCTCACTTGTCCAGCGCTGTGAGGGCTTCTGACACTTGTTGGTGGTGGACCTGTTGATTCTCAATAGTCGTCGTCACTTCCGGCGTCGCCATCATCTCCATCTCCACTGTGTGTCACAGACGCAGCTTCCTCTCATATTTTGTCAAGAGAAAGTTCACGGCAAGTTTCCAAGCTCTCGTCGCAGATTAAAAAAAATCGTCGAAGTTGAATTGAGATGAACCAGAGGTTACTCTGTCCCAGTCATCTCGTACAACTTCATCATTCAGGCTCTCATCATCAATGTCATGTACAACTTCCAACACACCTGGCTGAACATTGAAACGAGACTTGGCGATACAGTCCTCATAGTTGACCACTTGATTGCAGTTCATGATGCAGCCACAAAGTTCACGACCCTTAAGATGTCAATGTTCATGTCCCAAACATTTCACACGCCGAAGTTAAGCTGCTTCACAAGCTTTTAAACAATCTTTTACGATAGAAATGCTTGAAATTCAGGTAGTGATAGGGCTATAGTGTGGGGTTTGCTCTTCTGCTCTCTCTCACGAGAACGGCGGACGCGCGGGTAAACTGACTGACAGAAGGCGGAATAGTTAGCCTCTTGCAGTGCTGACCGTAAGATCAACAAAGGCCAGGCAGCTTCGCGGCCACTGACGTAGGTGCAGTAATTGCTTCAGGGGTATGTCCGCTAATCAAAAGGCCATTGACGTCACGACGAACACACAACGTAAGGTCACGACGTTATGCGAGACGCTAGTTGACGTCAGTGACGTCACGGCGACCAACATACGCTTCTTCATTACGACGTAGAGAAGGAAAATATTGTCACACTCAAGCCAGTGAATGGAAGGCCAGACAATAAGGCGCCGGGATTACGTACCGTGTTACTAGTAAGAAAGTGGAAACAGAAAGGCTGGGGACCTTGTCTCACACTAACGGTGATGCGTGATTGGTTGTAGCGGTATGTCATGTGGTATGACTGACCAATCGAGTGCAAGTGTGGCTCAAGCCAGCGTTTTAATATTGGGTTGGGACCCAAATGCGAGGCTTTTCGCTACTAACTCTCATCAGAAGAGGATTTCGCAACTCAAGTCTTCACCACCTCGTGGTCAGCTATCACCAGTCAGACAAGACACGCCCAGTAGGGACGGGCCAAGAAAGCGTTTGACCACTCATCAACCTGAGTGTAAAAGAAGAGCGACCTCTGTCCCTGCGAACCCACGATGAGCTCCTGGCAGCGCAGTGGACACGTTACTCTGGTCACAAGAGCCGGCGCTGATTTCTTCTTGGAGAAACTCCGGGCCTGCTGGTGATGAAAGAAGGTGCACTCTGGTGCTCGAGGACGGTACCCATGAGAGCTCGTCCCAATACTCGACTTCGTACATCCCTCGTCGTGGTGCCGGCCAACGGATGACCAAAGTCATCGGCCATCATTTCTTCTTTGTTGCGTCGAAGAGCTCTCCATACAGCAAGAACCATTGTGCGGAATCTCAAGTGACAGTTGTATGTGTCCATCAGAGACCCACACAGCAAGAACGCTTGGGTCAATCTAAGTGGCGTGTGTATGTGTATTGTACAGAGTGAGTGAGTGAGCGTGTAGTGGTGCGAGTGTGGTAGTTAAGACTAGATTGATTGACTCACTAGCTATCTGGATTATTAAGGAGTAGGTTAACGGAACACCGTAGATAGCTAGCCAAGATAGTAATTTTGTTCATTTTCACATTCCTTTCATTCCTTCAGCGTATTGTAAGCTCTCGGAATTTGTTTCTTGTGACTTAATAAGTACTTTTTCTTTCACTAAAATTGCGTTGTTGTTTATTGGGGTATGCGTTGTGGGCTCGAGTTGGTAATTAGCGTTAATTAGTAATTTAGTGAAAGTGCATAGCGCACATGAGTATGTCGGCGTGGATGGCAGAGTAGTCGAGAGTGTAGGAAAGACCTTACTACGAGGCTCTGCCCATCACACGTGCCTAGACCCCTTAAGGTGAGCGAGACAAGTAAAAAAAAACGCCGAGTTAGTAGCCCCCTGATTGTGTACACCGTTTAGAAAACTTTGTAAATTTGCTTTACAAGAGCAAAGATTGTAATCAACAGTAGTTCTTCTTTGTTTGTTCACTATATGTGTTTGCCGCACAGTAAATGTCACAATGGTATTTTAATGTGACGTGTAGCACGTGTCGTCTTGTAATATCGGGCAATATTCATGTAGTCGGACATTAGCAGAGACAGAGAGAAACAAATTTTTACGAGAGAAAGTAAACCAATGATTTACATCAAAAAAGCAGAGAGAATGGAGAGACGATAGTAACACGAGAATGAAGAGAGAAAAAGAAAACAGAAATGAGATGTCACAGTCAGGTAACACGACTAATTACAGCGATGTCACAATCATACTAAGGTAACACAGCTATACACTACACACCTTGTAATAAGTCTAATATTAACAACGAGCAGTTTATAAGTCAAGCTAACATGTCTGACAACTGACTGCATTCACAGCGAGGGGCTGTTCTTCTCTGTATCAGCCCAGAGGCTTAGTTTAGTTTAGTTCTTGTTACTCCTCAAGAAACAAGGCCTCAGTGCGATCTCTGTAACAGCTTTTTTTTTTACATGAGTGCATTGTTAGCCCAAAGCAAGCAACCGACCTGGAGGGCCAGGGAGTAACATTCTAGTCTAGCCTCTCCTCTGACAGACCTGTTTGCATCGGTTACACCTGCGAGGAGCACAAGGCTCCTGCCGACATCGCTCTGTGGATCGACAAGGCGGAAATTACCACACGACTACAAGGTGTTCAAGCCACCACACAACTACAAGGTGCTAAAGCCACGTGTTTTCGCTGTTTCATAAACAAGACCTTGGATCTCTCTTTTGGCACGCCCACTCTTAGTCGTCCTTCCGCTGACTGACCAACCCATGCAGACCGCGTAGTCACGTGATCAGCTCTATATGGCTGAGTGCACCTCGTGATACAAACGTAGAACGTAAGCTCAGACTTTGGGAAAGACAATCCTGTAGACCTCTATAATGTACTCACGTGAGTGCACGAGGAGACAGTCGCCGCTTTTGCGAAACATTAAACACACAACACGAGGCATTTAACACACGATGTTCATATAACATTCAGTATATAAGGCTAATTAAGACAAAGGTCATCACACTCCCAGTAATATATTTGAGGCTTTTGTCTCCTTCACGCTGACAGCGCCGCTGTATGACCCTCTGTATTAAAGTGGCTCACACTATCAAGCGGATCAAGACAATCGTGACTTGTGGCAACTGTTACAATCTTATTGTCGAGCCAACACACAAGAAGTATCTGTCGTAGATGTACTCCCTGCCTCATCAATGCTGATGGCGGGTGTAAAATAGCCAAACGTAAGGAAATTCTCATTCACGAGATGCAACAACGACTTCACCTGCAATGATCGCTCGCTTTGGTTGCTGTCTGAGGTAAAATTTGTCGCAAAATGATTTTTTTTAAATTGTCTGTAACGGTATTTTTTGCGTTTTTTCCTACTATACATACACGTAGAACACGACCAATTGCATGTAGAACAATTGCATGTAGAATAATTGAATATTTAAGTATTCTACGTTTACATAAACAACAAAATTTACACATAAGATAATAGAAATAACAAATAACAAGGCAATATATCTGCTATAATATAGGAAAATTCCACAAATCAAATCAGGTTTTAACATTTGCTGTATGTGGCAGCTGTGTCAAGGCTCCTCTCAGTTACTTTAAAACTTTTGTTTACAAATAATACCGTTATTTAAGAACTGACATGACTATATGGCAGCCACTGTTTCCAAACATATTTCATAGTTGGTCACAAAATTTGTAACCAGTGGACAGTGCCAGACTATGTGTTAAAGGCTTTCATTGTCCTGATCACAAAAAACGACACAAAGGAGATATAGTGAGCTTACAGTGTAAAAAACGATTTTGTGGGTAGGATCTGAAGTAAAATTAAACCTTCTGAATGGGGTATCTACAGTAGTATAGAAAGGCTTTAGAAATATATCAGCCCAGTTACATTCCACCACCCACTTCCTAAATTCAGATGGATACACTTTATTGTCTTCAAGAGTTTTTAAAAAAATTTCTTTAGTCCCTTGTAACACTCTAGTAGTGTACTGAGGTATGTATTTGTCTGTAGAGGGTAAGGGTTGAACAGCTCCCAGGACTGTCCTTTTCTCACGCTGAGTACCTGTAACGATTGGCGATTCAGGCGAATCTAGTTAGATTCATATTATTTTTTTTATTCTCCTTGCGGTCAGGGAAGAGCAGTCGCGCGGAGGCGCGTCAGCTCTCATTCTTTTACGTCATGTATGAAGTGACGTAAGTATGCTCGACACAGCGTAACTAGGACGTGTGGCAGTTCGCGCATTAAATACACCCTTTTCTGATAATAGTCCATCCGCTAGTGTAGGTTCATTCTGAGAGACTAACAGACAATTGCACTTCATTTGATAATATTTTGTGGACTGTATCAGGCCCATATAGGTTAAGACAGCCATATCCGGCTCGCGAAACTTCTGCCCACAGTGCAAGAAATCGGCATGTTAGTAATAAAAGAAAAGACCTAAAAAAGGCGAAAGAAAGGGAAGAATAAGTATTTATCCCTACGTAGGGGCGTCTCTCAATCTTTTTTTCGATGGACGAACATTTCGATTCAGTGCTCCGACTTGGTGTCTCTACGATGCAGCCGGACATTCAGAAGTGGGTTTCGGGTACACAACTTCAAAAATCCCACTAATTACTACATAATTAATGGTAAGTACAACTTGTTTCTAATAAAAATGGTATCTGCTCTATTTTTTTCCTTTTTTTGTATATTTTGCGGTGAAGCGGCCCGTGACTCGCATGTCGGAAATGTGTATGGCCCGCAGGCCGAAAAATGTTGGGCATCACTTGCTTGAGATTAGTGCGAATTAAGTCGGGATACCTAACATAATTCTTCAAGAGTCAGAAAGGTTCGCTAACACTGGAGAAACAACTGAAATCCAGCTAGTAAGACTGCCACTGTTAAGTTTCAGCCGACTTAACATCTAATGTTGAGTGTTGCTATGAAAGAGTTAACGTCCAACATTTTTAGTCCTCCTTCCTGGTGTTGCTTACAACTCACAGCTCTTTTAATTTGTATACTTAACTTTATACAGGGTTAGGGAGGTAAAAGAGCGACAGAGAGGAATTTCATCCCTGTCACTTAAAGCTGGCCCCGAAAGAAGTGAGTTCTCTTACACCTCACTCTCCAAAGTCGCAAAGTCTATATGACCTTTACCTTTATATATACACATGAGAGTTTGTATATGTGAGTAAAAACAAAAATTTATTTTTTTTTTAGTTATGTATGTGTTTGAAGGGAGAACTATCGCCTTACTTAGTGGCAAAGTTGATGTCACTATCTGCATAGTAACATGAAAGATTTACCGAAGAGAAAAATGGGGAAGGAATTGACCATCAGAATCAGCGATCTATCGTGTATCCAGCGACATTGTCGCACACCACAGCAATTACTCCCATAATCTGTTGACTACAGATAATGTTTAGTATTTACCTTGCTATTAATGTCCGGTAAACATCAAGTGTCATGTGACTGTCAGGTCCAGCATCAGCCACACGTCGCTGCCACCAGTGTCCGAGTTCCCTCAGCACGTGACTACTGACGTCCCACGGTGTCTTGGGGTCAGACAACTGATCAGAGGTCAAACAAAGACCAGCCGCGACGGCGGCATCTGTTGTTTGTGGTTTTCCAAGGCAGCGACACAGGTCCTTTACAGAAATAAAATTCACGATCAGCAGCGAAATGCGCGAAACAGTTTCCAGCTGATAGTCATGATGCCTCATACGACCTTTGAACTACATGCTCTTCACCCCTGCCTTAGCCTATGCTTTGCTGAAGATTGGAAACTTTCCATAGTTCTTACAAACTATACGTTAAGGTCTTGCTAATTAGCTGGGTAAAACTGTTGACACCACCTCTCTATCCATCGACATTTTTCTTGTCAAGTGAGACGACCTGAATTACACATTAAGGAAACAGAACTACTTCTCATTCTTTCGTGGAAGAGTACGCAGATAAGGTCCTGATTCGGCTTAAAACTGTTTTAAAACAATAGACCCTAATAATTGTTTTGACACCTAAAGTACTATATTTGTGTATTTTAGAACTACTATATCTCCCACATAAGATTTGTCATTCTTGTCTGTTATTAACACGACATCTATCAGACCTCTATCATCAGGACAATGGTTTAGAATTAATATTGACAAATTCAACATACGAATATTACCTGAGTGAGTTGTTTGTCACCAGCAATTGCCTGCTCTACCTGATGAGCCGTGAGGTTTGGGACAGCGATTGTCTTGGTGATGCGCAGACCGGAAGCGATGTCGGACACCAGGTGAGACAACATGGCCTCCGCCTTGTCCAGTTGAACGATGGCCTGTTTTAGTTTCTTTCGGATGTTGTTTTCCATATCCTGCTGTGACAGACCAAGCTCTCTTACGTTGTCACCAACAGCCTTCACCTCACAGACCACAAAACCGTACTCCCTGTGAATAAGAAGCACATCAAAGTCACCCTTGCCCCAGTTTTTCGGCAGAGAAGGGGGAAGACTTGTAGCTAAGGGCACCTGGGCTGCTGCAGCAGCATAACAAGGTTCTCCCAGGTACTCCCCGAACTGAAGTTGACTCATTGCAACAAACACTTCACTGTTCTGTTGCGACATTTCCTGCAAACAAAGGAAAATGCGCTGCATGGCTGCATCATCTCGAACATCACTGTCCTGAACTGAAGTAGGTTGAGGAATGGAACTTTGAACAGCGGGAGATGGATTCCCCGATACTTTGCAGGACTGACCGGCCTGTCCAGATGGTTTCTGAAGGACAAGAACATCCTGACCAGCAACGGTCTCTCTAGTCATAGGCACGCGGTTGATGTAGACAGGAGGCAGGAAGTAGGCCTGTGAGTCAAAGTCAGGGAAGGCGGCCTGAACCCATTTTAACCAAAACTCCTGTGCTCGCTGTAAAACATCTTCCTGCATCAAAGTAATTTTTAGTGAAAATGCTTACAAGACTAGTCGGATTATTCTTGAAATGATATGTAATTTATTTACTATGCAAAGAACACTTGCTGGTTTAGTTGTTTTTCCTACACTTTACATAAGAAAGTAACAGAGTGTAAAAATACGTCTTTTACTTTTCTTGGAAATAGTATATTATTTTAAAATAACAATTTTAAAGTGATACTCAAGGCTTGTGATAAGGCTCTGGTGACGGTCAAACGTTTCAAAAATATATTTAGCCACAATTACAGAGCACGAGAGCAACACAGGAGAAATAAATGATTCGTTTCTCACTTAATTACTACTTATTAGCACTATGTCGGTTGCCGATGTATATAAAGATTGAAAAAATCCAGTGAAATCAACCCTTGTGTCCTTCCGCCGAGAAACCACGATAGCTTCCCGAGATGGTCAAGCAGACTTGTCTTCTTATGACATCAGTCTCCTTATGACGTCAGTCTCCTAAAACGTCAGTCTCTGACAGGAAGTGTCTGAGGTCATTGCAAAGATTTGACGTCTGTTTATTGTATGAAGCACTCTGTGTGTAAGGCTCTATCTTTTGGAAACTGATGAAAAGAAAATTTTGAATCTTTTCCCATCTTTTCGTGGCAATCGGGTGCAGCACATTCTCGAGGCATGGTTCTCACTATCGAAACCACACGTCATAGGGTCACGTGACGGAGGACGAGACTTCGTGGAAGCAAAAAAAGAGTCCCGTGTAATTTCTCTTATTAAACACAACATTCTACTAAAAACATTCAACGTTTTCCACATGAACACACACATAAATAGACGAGATTCAAAGTGATCCTACTCTTTACGCGATTCTAAGCAGTTTTATTTTGCCTTTAGAATCCCTTTAATAGTCTTAAATTAATGACATTAATTATTAACATATAAGCTTTCTTAACTAAAAATCTGTGACTTGATTTTTTTTACAGCTATTAACCGGAGGACAATTACTATTAGCATGAATTTTCTGATCAACACAATAAGTATTGCAAATTACGAAAAAAGAGCTAATTTTGCATTTTGATTAAATTTGTGTTAAATACATAAAAATAGACCAGAAATGGCTAATTTTATTTCAGTAACATGACTTTTAAAAAACACTGTTGAACTGTGTATTTGCGTGATTTTTAGTGACAATAATGGCTTTGTCCATCGTCACTTCGCGGACATCTCTTTTTGATGACTTTAAACTTCACCGCTCCTTAATGTAGTTACTATACCTGCGATCCAGTCATCTGATTGAGGAGCCTGACAGCAATGTCGATTTGTCTAAGGTCACCCTTGATGATGACAGTCTTCCTGTCAGGTACGGATGATGGGTTGGGGTCAACCTGTACATCAGCACCTGACCGAGTCCTGACCTCCTGGAGTCGGCGCGCGTTACCTTCAATAATGTAAACCATATGAATTATGTTAAAGGATTACAGTACAGTAGTACAGATTATCGTTTGTGTCTTCATATTTTGTCTCTTTTGCTTAAACATTTACAATGCTGACATGACAGTAACCTGTTTCTCACGAACTCTACGAAGGTGTTGCAATGATCTACTGTCTTGGTCCGAATGCTCAATTTAAACATGGCAAGGTGCTCTAATTACAGTAAGTTAAAAATAAAAGTAGAATACGTTCACTGCAAGCTGCATCGTTGATGTGTACAGTGAAAGGAAGGCAAATTATATATACTATAAAATAAACAACTTGCATCAAGAATAATCATGTGCGCACCATCAACATCACACACACACACACACAGAGACATTTATCTGATGTTGAGCAGCTAGACCGCAGATGGCACAAAAGATTTCAGGTGTCTGTTACTTTTACATATTGGCAAGCAATAGAGTTTACCTGAGTCAAAAAATACAAATTCTCTCGTTAGTATATGTTCAGGTATATATAAAATTCCTGAAGCTTTCCTGTTTGTTGGGGGCAAAAAGACGCTAAATCCCTCTGTCCGACACCAATTATATTAGAAAAGATGTGGACAATACTGCTCAGACTCTTTCTATAATGGACAGAGAGATTGCAAAACCAGCATACAAATGAAAAGGATAAAAGACTCTCAATAAACAACTGGTAGAAACCTGGTACATATATATATATAGTATACAGACCAATATGTACAGATTTATGTGCAACACAATCCACCCAGTGTCTGTAAGACTTACAGCATATCTGCTCACAATGCCACTTGTCTTTATTGGCAAGAAATACAACTCACCTGGGTCTGTAAGACAAGCAGCCTCAGCATCAGTCACGTGGTGCAGGTAAACTTCGACTTTCCCTAAAGCTCCTGTACCAACAGCCGCCTTCTTTTTGTGTTTGTCCTGTTGGTGAAAGCATCAGGTGTGACAATGAGATTAAATTAAATACAAACATATTCTAGATGTGAGGTGTACGTGAGAGGAGACCTGCTCAAACGGGAAACAATTTGATGATGAGAGTAACATGAGTGACACTATACCGACCGAGACTAATATTTTGTCACATGTAGAGCGACACAAAAGTAACGAGACTAAAAATAGAGAATACTAGTGGCGGACTAACTACATGTCAGAATGTCGGAAACAAACTTTGAAGGATTACGGCCAACGACTGTGTGTGTGTGTGAGAAAGAGGAGGTGGCCAAAGCATACCATTCTCTTCAGCAGCTACAGCGACTGTCCTCTCTCACAACAGGTAAGCAGACAGGTAACAGTCGTCTGCCCTCAACAGGACCCAGTCTGTGGGGAGCATCGTCTGTCGTCTGCAGAAAACTCAATGTAAGCTGTTCGCCGAATGAAGCAGATTCTGGAAAACAGCCAGGATGTCTCCCCACTTACTGTCACAATCAAACACAATGCTTCGCTTACTTATAGACTTTTGTATATTGCATGTACTTTGCACAAGCAAACTTTTTGTAATAAATAATACTTTGATTTCTGAGCTCTAACTTTATACGCTGGTTGTGCGGCAATTTAACCAGCGGTTTAGTGTCTTGTTAGGAACGTGGGTTATTCCCCTTCTTGGGTTGTCACTGTCATGTGATAACTAGTATAGTGCTATAGTGTTGGTGTCGCACTCTTGCTTTCCCGCAAGTCGAGCAGACACGCAGCCGGACGGACAAGCGAAGGGTAGATCCGGTAGTTCAATGGCGGCCTATCCTTCTGTCCATCAGAAGTAAAGGACGGTCGGTGTTGGGTCGCTCAAGGAGGGAGAGTGGCGATGGACTGTAGACCAAGCCCCGTATGCTTGTAGACTGGAGATGGGGTTTAAACGGGTGTAGCCTGCTCAGGGTGGATAACAGCGAAATATTCGTATGAACGGGAGCCCGGAGAAGCTGTCCGGTCTGGTGGCTCGCGTGTAAAGTTCTCGGCGGCCTTCACTGTGTTCACTGGCAACAACGTCGATCGTTGAGACGAAATCGGGTGTTTGGTGACAGATCGCACCCGTTTGAAGTGTTGGATGAATTAAAAACTGTATTGCAAAATTTATTTTAGACGAGAGCACATTCTAGCGCTGACCGCTGAAGTGTCATGCGAGATCGCTGTCACCAATCGGCAAGGCACACTAACATCTCTACTACAAGTGCTCATCTCTTTACCATATTATTTCACATCAAACTTTCAAGAAGTGTGTGGAGAATTCACTGATGTAGACAAATCGACTGTTTGTCGTACTATGGCGAGAGACACCGATGTTTCGCATCGGCGAGCACCTAACGAAATTTCATAGCAGGATCAAGGTTGTGCTGAAAAGACAAAGATATGCAGACACATCGGGGCCTGAGAATTTCCAAAAGTAGTTGCAATTATCGACAGCAACTTGATTTCAGACTCCAATGGAAAATAAAGTAAACATGTATAAAATATTGATAATTGAATTTCTAACGCGCTTGTACATATGTAAATGTTTGCTCAATGCACCACATGAAAGGATTGCAAAACAAACCTACAGTCCAGTACATGTAGACAAGAAACATGTAGACAAAATGAAATCCTAGAAATGAAAGGCTCTACATACTTTGTAATTTCATTATCTATTCAACTCTAACAAATTTGCTGACCAGCATACAATTAATTTATCACCTTACTATACTCACAATCCTCATGCCTAAAAGTTCCATTCTTTATGGACATCAACAAATGAAAAGAGCCTTATTGGATGAGATGGATGAAGATGTAAGGAATGAACCAAATAGTGCTTCACTACACAAAATATTTCTTGAAAAATTCTTAAAGTAAAAGGTTATAAAATCAAATCCCCACATATACAAGCACTGGTTAAGCATGTCAAATGTTGTTCTTGTCTGTCTGTGATAGAAACAGTTTGAACACTATTCCCCATGCTAGTTATAAGATCATTGGTGTCAAGCAGAGGAATTTGGGTTTTTGTTGCAATTAGTAACTTGACAGGAAATTGTCATTTACTCAATATCTGTACATGACGTTGCAGGAGAACTTGTTTTATCGAATTCATGCAAGCCTTATGCTATCCCAAAAGTGCAGAAGCAATAAATATATATATACACAAAATCATTTCCTTTATAATTTCAACTGCTGAATAGTAAGCGAAAGGTGTGTGAGTGTGAAGGGTATGGTCCTACAAGAAGGAAACTCGTAAATTTTTTTTTATCAAGTCATTCACTCTTTTACAAGGTAACACTTAGTTTTGTAACCGAGCACTTGCTTTGTAACTTAGCAGACTTAAAATTAACCTCTGGCATTAATAATGCTTGTCATTGGTGCATAACATTATATTTTGTGTGTTTGAATCACCATATTCCGTGAATGTATGTAGCAGTTTTCAACATTCAAAATATAATGTCATTGACAAATGACATGCATTTTTAATACAAGAGGTAATTAAATCTGCTAAGTTACAAAGAAATTGCTTACTTGAAAAAAATGTGGTACATAGTAAAAGAATGCATGGCTTGATAAAAAAAATTCTAGTTTCCTACATCTAGCACCATACCATTTGCACACACACACACACATCTTTCACTTACTATTTAGCAGTTGAAATGAAAAAAAGAAAGATTTTTTGTGTTGGTATATATATATTCCTTCTGAATTTTTAGCATAGCATAAGGTTTCCATGAAATCAATAAAACAAGTTCAAGAATCTTTATTTCTTTCACCCTTTTAAAGGTATTGAGACATTCACACCCATGACTGTATATCATATATGCAATCGCCCTCATTTACACACACACACACATTCACCTACTGGTCAGTTTGTAACAATTAATACATTAAAAGCTAATATTTTGCCTCACTCACTTGTTCTTTCCTTCTTCTAGCCCTTCAGTGCAAATTTCATCACAGCATATGTAATCAAATAATTCAAAGTATATAAACACATGTAAACAACTGAAAAGTTTTGGAGGTGATTTTTTGCCCCTCTCTTTGATTCTTACCTAAACACAGATATATTCTTACTCATATCTGCCTATATATATATAATTCTCCTCACAAACCTACTCATATTTACATATAATATATCTATAATTCCCCCTAACACACACCTTCTCATATTCACACACATATATGTATATAATCCCCCACCTCCTCACTCACACACACACATTTGCTTATGCATACATGTGTAACCACCCCACCCACACAGCCTTATATCTGCTTGTGTATATATATCTAGAGAGATTCTTCAGCTCACATGCGATTGTAGAGGGCAGAGAAAATTATTTATAAAACAGAGCAGAATGACCAGTATATCCTGTAGACCAGTGGTTCTCAAAGTGTGGTCCACGGACCACTAGTGGCCCGCGGCCATAAGTCAGGTGGTCCACGGCCGACAGTCGTCATATGTCAGAAAAGTGATGTTTAAAGTGATGTATTCCTCGCATTAACATTTTAATTACAAAGAACGAGGTACGTAGTTTTATGTCAACTTATTACTATACTACTGTCACAGAAGTACATTAGCTTTGAATTACAATGAAACAAATGCGGCAATTTAAATTTGAAATTCATAGTACAGAGTGATTTTTAGGCCTTGGTGGTCCGCCATATTTTTTACTTAAGAAAAGTGGTCCGCGGTCCGAAATACTTTGAGAACCACTGCTGTAGACTTCGTCCCACGTACGTTTTGATGATAGAAAGTTAATAGTTCCCTCTTTAAAAGATTAATACATCCCCCCACACCTCTAAAATCGCTGTGTATATAGTAGTGTGTCATCATGAAATGGTTGACATAGAACTGTTCACTTTATGGGAAGAATAAACAAAAAACAAAATACATGAAAAATTAGCTCCATCTAGATTTTAACATAGTCGATATCATGTCAAACAAATGGTCGCTTGTAACCACTAGATTATATGGTTTCGCTTGGCAATCACTAGGTTTTCGTGAAAGGCTTGACAGAAAATTGATCATATTAGAGAACAAAATCAACCCAAAGCAAAACACACACACAAAAAGCCCACACCCAGATTTGAACACATCAACTGTCAATCTTCAAACTTCGTTCGTAACCACTACATTAAGTAGGCGCAGGTCACAGAGTTCTCTAATGTAACCTACTTGTAGTTAAACATTGTGTTGTGTTGGGCTTCATTTCCTTTACCTTTACCTGTCATCAGTTTTAGGCCTTGAGCTATTTTGCCAGTCGCAATTAACTGTATGCAGCCCTTCATTATTGCTTTCCAAACTTTTCGATAACCAAATACAACCAATTCTGTTAAATGTCTGTGAAATACGGGGACTTGTTGCTGATATCAACATTATAGAAAACATTTATCTGTTTGTCATGAAACGTTTCGTGGGCGTTACTTCTCGCACTCCAAATGCTGTAGTTTAGGGTTAAGGTGGAAGATGCCAGCCTTATATATGTACATAAACAAGATACATTCCATGTTGGCTTAGACTAACTTATCTCCCTACGAAGTGTGTATCTAGGAAAGCACTAGTAATATTAGAAAAGTTATTTCAAAATAATAATACAAAATGTGGCTGAACAATAACTATTATGATAATACTGTACAAATTTAATTTTGGTATCGTTTGGGAAAATCAAGGCGTTGAGAATGTTACATTTTTGTTGAAGGGAGTTCAAACTCGGGCTAATAGACTGTCATCAACAGGACTGACACTATACACTCACCAGTAGCTTATGTTTCCTGTATATTCTTTTAAAACAGCTTTATCGATTACTCCATATCTCTCACCTCATAAATAACAACTTTGAAGACACCTTACATTTACATCAGGTATAATGAATGTTAAGTGTCACAAACTTAGCTACTTTAAACAACAGTTCTCAATGCAATGTCCTTCTAGTTACAGTGACGAGACTAAAATTCACTTTGTGCTTGTTTGTCCTACGTATATCACATTTGAGAGAAAAGACTATTCCACCAAAGTTTTATAATTTTTATCTGACTGAAGATTTTCTATACTCACTGTCGATAATAATGCAGACAAAAGATGTCGCCTCGCTATTTACCTCTACAAAATGGAGGACTAAGGATGTTACCCACTAGTCTTTATTTGCCGGTGCTCTATTATCCATTATCTCTTATCACAAGGTAGTGGTACAAAGTCCAGAAGAGATAATATTAGCAGTGGGATTTTTTTTTTATAATTTCTTGCTCGCTGTGTCATTCGAGATAAGTCAAAATGTCAAGAAGAAAATTATGTCCATTGAGCTGAACTGTTGACATCAAAACAATAGAAATAGCGGGGCTGTACCCGTCTACTGCTCTCCATCTTTCTCTCAAACACACACGCACACTAACACACACTAACACGCCGATAAGCACACACACTTACACACACACTAATACTAACCCACAGCGACACAAAAACACACAATAACACTAACAGACACACTCTGCTGGCGGAGCACATGTCCAAAACATCGTCAACGCTTTTTGTGCGTTTCTTTATTGTCGTTACTCTTTCAGACTTTGCTGACATAGCCATTGAAGTTCTTCGCCATGGAAGGCTTAACAGGAAGTTCTGTGGTCCCGAGCCTCGTTCTAGCAGTTACGTGAAAAAATGGTCTGCCAGCTGTCCAGGGGTACAAGTTCGTGATCACCCAAAATGATGAAAGCACTCTACAAGATAAGATAATATTTATTTCTTCCCAGTGGGCTATTAGGGGTACCTCAACGAAATACCACAACACACTGTCATATCCTCAAAAAGTGATACACTGATTCCCAATTTCCTTCAAAGTTTGTACAGTATATGTTTTATATTTTATAAATTTATCATTGAGCATTTTGTTGCAGTGTTAAATATGATATTGCTTGTTAAAATGTATTTAACACCTTCTAAAAGTGTTAAAATTTAGCAAAAGGTATTTTATAAGTGTTGGATGTGGCTAGGTGGTGCATTGATAAGCAGTTATGATGAGATGTGACAGTACTCAGTTCTGAACCATCACATTGCTGCTACAATTTTTATTGTAGGCCTAAAGACTATTAATAAAGGCAATGGTATTGCATTATAATGTATCTTAAAGAACCTTCATATGCAAGAAGCAATTGAAATGCAGGAAGTCGAAACATTTTGTTGTAATTCTGTGCACACGCAAAAATTAAGATAATAAAACAGTATGCACATGCACTCGAACACATCATTAAAACAAACTCCTCCTCATAAACATTCCCAGATCATGCAAACAGACAAACCACGACATATGTTGGATATTAGTTCCTGGACAAACTGATTTGATCACATGCACAAGCAGAACCACCTACGCACTCACCGATCACAGCTTTTCCAAATTCTATAATGAGGGGAGAAAAAACTCGTTTATTTACCCAAACGGCTTAGTGCTGGATCTTGTCCAACAGTGGCACCCATGTACTACGGTCAGCACCGCCTGGCACGTCCACCACAGCCTGCTGCTGACAGACGACTGACCAGGACACGCTGAACTCCGAGGTTGACAACAACATTTGGCTGGGGCTGAAATAATAGCCAGCGCCGACACCATCGGACACTTTCATCTCCAAGCTTTGCTCCACAAGAAACATGCGCACAAGGATAGAAGAGGCAATGGACAGCCAACAGCCACACAAGTACGTTAGAAACAGCGCTGAGCAGACGACTGGTGACGTCAAACACAACAAACGTCAGCTGATCTTTATCTGCCCTATCCCTCTACAGCAGGATAAAAATAGCCTGCGACACTGACGCTGAGGTTCGTCTGCTACGAGCGCGTCCATCGTAAAGTGCCTGGATTACATTTCACGGGAAATTACTAGAAAAATAGCAAACAAATGTCTGTTGACGACAATGTAGAGAAATAATATACTGAGACCAGCTGACAGTTAAACCGACAGTGATGTCCATTCGCCTAACTGACTTAAGGGGACTGCACTCTCTTGTTCTTCGATCTAAGTCTCCTCTTGATCTGTGTTGTTGTTGTGTATTTACACTCATTTGTGTTGCTCTGTCTTTGTCTGCACCATACCGTGTCCACCTACACACAACTTCCTATCAACTGCCTCCTTCTTACATCCGCCATAATGATTTCTTCATACAGTTCGCAAGTGAAAAAATCACACAGTCGATGCAGTGTGCTTTATCGTGTAGACACATATTATTCGCGTATACACCTAGTGATTGTATATATAATACAGCTAGTGGTTACACATACCTTGCGGGGTGTAGTGCATACTCGGGAATACTTACCTACCAAAGATGTCATACACAGGAATGTGAAGGGTAGCCATGTTTTATCACCAGGTAGTCTACAGGTGTGTCTCACTGACCTCCACAACTCTCTTCCTTCTGATCGTTGTAAGGCAGCCTGGGCAAGTTATTTGGTTATTTGTTTGGTTATCACTTAGTTATTTTATTATTAGTTAAAGGTTGACTACCGTTCTTTTCACATCGCTGTTGTCAGCTTTTCTTTTTAGATGAAAGACACTGCTCGTTAGGGATTACCTTCTGTTGCCTGCTTCCTGAGTGAGCGGTGTTATCTTCATCGGTAGCAGCGCCTCTTTCTTTAGGTTTAGTACTCGGTCTGTAACCTTACTTCTTGTGATGTGAACTATCGAAAACAAACACGTGTCTTTGTTTGCTGGATGAGGTCTACTTTGCTTTTACATTTTATTGGCTGCCTTCTCTCACTGTCGCCCCTCTATTCCTTGGGATTCTGTAGTTTTCTGACAAGATATAGTCACAGTACGTTATCATCGCTTTCCTGACAGACGACAGTCGCTGTCCACCTTCATCCTCCATCCACATGACGTCACTGAGGGCTGATTGTCAGATTTCGTGTCATGACATGTCACTGTCAGGGTATAGTGTCTTGTGACAGGATGTTAGCAAACTGTAACAGTGTCATGTGACCGTGGCGTAGGTATTATATCCTGTCATTGCTATTTATTGGTTTATTTGCTATCTGCTGTATATTTATATTGTCAGCCTGTTGTTTGACTTTGTTGAAACAGTGCGCACGTGGTGCCTGTGGGTGACACGACTGTTAAAACTATTTTAACCTCTTAACAACAGTCTGTACCTGTTTTAAACTAAACTTTATTGAGAAATTGATTGTGATGTTTATAAACGATTTGAAACAACATTTGTACATCGTGTGAATGTGTTTGTGCCAAACAGTTAAACTTGTAACATGTGTTGTATAAGTGAGCCGCTAGTGTTTGTTGTGTTTACATCAATAAATTTCTTCACTAAATAAAGCGGGTTTTGAAGGACAACTCGTGTCTGTATTTAGTCTCAGAGTTCTGTCCCCTTTGTTTACCACTGGCAGTAAACAATGTCAGACCGAATACTTTAATGCACGACACTGACACTACAGTCTGATGAGGCCCTTTGACAGCACGTGTACAACTTATACAACAGTGACACAGATATCACACTGGGAGACTGACACACGCACGGATATGATGACACATTAAAACACACACCTCTGAAACACACAAACTTGTTGACACTTGTTGTTTTGTAAACAGAGACACGGACGTCGTGATGAAAAAGTCTGTAATGACGTCATATCTATTGCATCATAAGTTGATGACGTAGTGATAGACTGAGAGTAGAAGAGGACAAACACCACAAAACAATTGTTGGTGTAAGAGACTGACGCTCGACTGCAGCAGGTGACAGGTGTCAGTCACCTTCTAGCGGGTTGTCGTCATCGGAGACAATCACAAGTTGTGACGTACAGCGGGACAGGAGCTCAAGTCGGACAGATCTAAATAAACTGTAATCAGTGTTCTCCAGACAGACGACGACTTTTCTCTCCAGACCACGAACATGACGTCCACTCGCCACCCACACCACGTCACTGCGGGCCGTGGCCACGTCCTCGATGTCGTCATCCTTCATCACCCGCACTGGGATACCCGCTTCTTGCAGTCCTCTGACCATACCCCTCTGATCACTAACGTTAGCCCAGTACAACACCAGCACGTCTCTCCACTGTAGACAGGGTGGTGTTGTGCCGCCACTGGTAGAGGTCAATGTTGTAGATGTTGTTGTGCTTCTCCCTGTCAACATGGATATAAACAATAGTATTGTGACGTCATCACGTAAACTGGGAGACACACGTCACTAACACAGTCTTATTTACAAGACTGTTTCTCACTCGTTGGTTATTTATCACATAGGTAAGTGTTTAACTGTAAACAACGTTACACTACACAATACACACACCTACCTGTAACACCAACACGGAGACTGTGTAGGAAGCTGGCCACCTCACGACCGCACGTCACACAGTCACCTGGCCTGTCACCTGAGTGACCTTGACCTCGGTGATACAGTCGTGTGACTGGGGGGCCGTCTGTGTGGTCGGACACACCTCGCTCACTGTACGGCAGTACAACACGTTGTGTAGTGATCCCCGCATCCTGCTGGACTTCCCTAACGACGGCCGGAGGAGAGCGGAGGGGTCTGGTTAAATATTCCACTGGCCAGCCGAAGGGTGCGTCTCTATAGTTACAACTTGCCGCCCACAGATGGAGACGAGGAATTAGTGTCAACAGCAACTTACACAAAGTCTGGAAGTTGTTGATTTTGAGGCCAAGACTGTAACATAGGATGTAGCTACACGCGTTACACTGTGTACTATTATTAATGTGTGATTCTGTTTGTGTATCATGTGTAATATTGTTACCAATGATGTCATCAAGTGATGTCACAATAATGACACGTGTTGCAACACAATCTGTGTAACAGCCGATGCTTCAAAACAAATCTACGTTGACAACACAACACCTCCATCAGGTGTCACAACTGTTGAGGAAACATCACCTGTTAAGCACCAAATAGTTGTAATCCAGTAAATGCAGACAACATCTACCTGTGTGTCTATCATCACATCACACGCTGTACAACTCACCTGAACTCACTCACTACTTCATCAGCGATAACGTACAACGACCCTGCGCTCGCCGCCTGTGACAAGTCGTTGACGGCCTTCTCCACGTCGTCACCGCCATAAATGTCATACTGCAGGAGGTGAGGCTGACCGGGTGATACACCTGCTGACTGTTGTGTCTTTACTGTCTGCAGCAACAGGTGATACAACATGGTGCACGCTGCACGACTCTCCCTACAAGTACTGACAACGTAGACGTGGTGACCACATCGCAGCCACTCTATGGCCATCAGCAGCAGCACCACAGTTTTACCTGTGCCGGGCGGTCCGGTGACAAAGAGTGTGGGAGGCGCCGTGTGTAGCAGGTGAACTTGCTCCGGGAAGAGTGTTATTACAGCAGTGTAGCACTCTCCTGTCCACCACACGGCCTCACCCAGGGTCTTGACACTCACACGTGGAGGACATGTGCATGGCACAGTCACTGTTGTCGCCGGACCACAGAACCTGGTATAAAAGAATTCGTCACACACATTGTTTTGATATAGTAAATACACGATCCGGAAAAACAACAGTGTACAATAATCATCTTTGTCTTTCCTATACAAAGTACCCTTGTCGCATCTGAGTGTCATAAACCTGCTATTTGTCGAAAATAATTTGTCTTTAAAAAAAAAATAGAAGGGAAAGGGAAAACGTAGTCACGAGCGTAGGAATGCAATGAAGTGTGTAGGTAGTCTCGAAGCTTCAAGTTTGATAGCAAAGGCTTTAAGACAGGATTTTCTTCAGAAGTGACTGCTACTATATATTTTTTACCAAAATGACTGTAATGAGAGATTTTCTACAGAAGTGTCTGCGAGAAAAGAGTTTCATTTTTGAAGACAATCTGCATGGCTGTAAAATAATTTCTAGTTTCCTTAGGTTTTTTTTTTTTTTTTGGTAGACTTTACAAGTTTGATTTCAGTTTTTACAAACTAGTGTTACCAGTCCTCAACTGACATTCTCCATGCTGAGACAGTGAAGGAAGTAATAAATTTTAAGTAAAAAAAAACTAAACCAGCAAGTTTCTCACGACAGACGTTTTGTCCGGTACATCAAAATATTTACACAAGTTGACTTTGTGTCATCATATTGCACTACAATTCTTGTCTTTACCTGGCGACAAGAGTTTTGTACACTTCACGTGTCATGTGACTGTCAGGTCCAGCCCCAGCCACGCGTCGCTGCCACCAGTGTCCGAGTTCCCTCAGCACGTGACTACTGACGTCATGCGGTGTATTGGGGTCAGACAACTGATCACAGCACAGACACACACCTGTGATGTCGGCCGGGTCTGATGTTGTTCCCAGACACTGACACAGGGTCTGTAAAATAATCCCGTGATCGATTGAAAGAACATAAATTCCTATATTTATCAAGTTTCAGTAAATTATTTTTAACATGGCAATAAAATCGTAATTGTTGTTATTTGGTGTATCTTGTGTAAACGTTTTACTTCCAAAACAACAATAGCACTGTGTATGTATTTTGTTAAAATGAAAATATGTTTTACTTAAATGTGGAAAATATTTTTACTTGAGTCAATTGGGTGTCGCCAGCTATAGCCTTCTGTACTTGATGAGCCGTGAGGTTGGGGAAAGCGATGGTCTTAGTGATGCGCAGACCGGGAGCGATGTCGGACACCAGGTGAGACAACATGGCCTCCGTCTTGTCCAGCTGCGACGCGGCCTGTTTCAGCTTCTTTTTTATTTGATTATCTATTTCCTGCTGTGACATTTTCAGTTCCTGTAGGTTGTCACCAAATGTCTTCACCTCAAGTACGACCAAACCAAAATCTCGGTGAAGAAGAAGTACATCAAAGTCTCCTTGTTTCCAGTTTCGGGGCAGACACGACGGAAGACTGAGGGCTACAGGTAACTGGGCAACTGCGGCTGAGTAACAAGGTTCACTCAAGTACTCTCCGAACTTCAGCTGACTAAGTCCTACCAAAACTTCTTTGTTCTGTTTAGACATTGTCTGCAGACACATGAGAACCCGATGCATGGCGGCATCGTCTCTGGTATCACTGTCCTGAACTCCAGTAGCTTGAGGACTACGAGCCTGACCAGCAGCAGGTGGAGTCATCGCTTGTTTGTTGGACTGACCGGCCTTTCCAGGTGCTGGCTGAAGGACCACAATACTCTCACCAGCAATGGACTCGCTGGTCATCGGCACGCGGTTGAAGTAGACAGGAGGCAGGAAGTAGGCGTCAGAGTCGAGATCAGGGAACGAGGCCTCAACCCATTGTAACCAGAATGTCTGGGCTTGTTCTGATAATGTTAACTGCATCAAAGCCGCTTTAGCAGATAAAACTGAAAGCTTGACGTATTACTATAAGTCAATTTATTTCAACTTTTCTTTGACAAACCTTTATCATTTACTTTTACATAAAACTATTCCAGTTTTCGGAAAGGAAATATTTATTACAAATTACCAATGGCATTATTGTTTACCATTTAGTATAGTTCATGTTCAAATCACTTTTTTTTTTAATTGACACTTTTGCTTACATTTATACTGTTAGATCATCGTGTAATTTTTATTTAAATAAATGTGTAAAAAAACAAACCTTTTTATTGATGAGCTTGACTGCTTCGTCGATCTGAGATGGAACACCACGTATGGTGACAACCTTCCTACCGAGTACAGGTGACGAGTTGACATCAAAGTTTACGTCAGCGCCTGACTGTTTGCTCACCTCGTCAAGTATTCGTATGCTTTCTGTAAAAAAATATATTTCTGATTTTTTAATAAAAAAAATCTCGCCGACAGTTGCATTTCAACAAATGTGATCAGCACCCTCCTTTACGGATCAGAATCCTGGAAGATGACCAAAACCATCAGTAACAAGCTTGACGTCTTCCAAAACAGATGCCTCAGGCGCATACTTAACATCTTTTGGCCAAATACCATCAGCAACGAAGAACTCCACCGAAGAACTGAAACCGAGTCCATCACCACGCAGGTTCAACGAAGGCGTTGGCGATGGATTGGACATGTGCTCCGCCAGCAGACAGCAGACCTCTCCACAGTCGCCCTACGATGGACTCCAGACGGCCGAAGAAAACGAGGCCGCCCAAAGGAAACTTGGAGAAGAACAGTGGAAAGGGAGATGAAAGGAAAGGGCTGGACATGGGGTCACCTAGAGCGGGTTTCAGCCGATCGACATCGGTGGCGGACTCTGGTTGAGGGCTTATGTGCAACCTGATGCACGAAGAGGAATAGATAGATAGATAGGTAATTATACTTACTGTTGTGTGCTGAAGTGTCTAGAAACGAGCAGAATGGTCTAAAAGAATGAAAGTAGTAATTTTTCGTATTCTTTCTGGCCATGGGGGCCTAGGGCATGTGATACAAAACTTTAGTGTTAAATATGGTATCATCCACACAATGTATCATACACACAATGTAGAAGACCTCAACGACCGCGGTGATCCCGAATAGCCTCATGGGAGCTATCTCTGCCCCGACAGTCATAGTCCGTCAAGGGAGGCCCCTAGTGTTTGAGTTGTTCAACATTTTCGGAAGTATAATAGGTGCATGCAAAAATTTATATCCATTCTGGATATATAAAAACAGGAAAAAAATTACCCTTTCTCTCTCTTTATCTTTTCACTTCGGGAGAGACAGAACTGTGGCGACACCAGAAACACACACACATTGAAGAGAGCTGAAAGGTTAGCTGGAGGGAGGATGTCAGCTCCTTAAGTAAGGCATTTAGGTTGTAAGTGTAGGTGTTTAAATTATATCTATTTGTTTGCAGTGAAATTCATAAAGCAGTGATGAAGGAAGAGCAGTTTGCATGAAATTATTCTGGGTTTTTTATCACCTCCTATTTTCTTCACCTTTATCTGTCTGCACTCAGTCTTTCACCCTAGTTGCTGACATAAGTAGAATAAAGGCATTCGACAACATTTGCCTGAAGAGACAACCAAACTCACCTGTATTCTGAAGTAGTTCAGCCTGTTCGTCGGTCACGGCGTGTAGGTAAACTTCGACTCTTCCGCCGCCTCTAGAACTTTCTCCTCCAGGGTCTCCTTTCCAGCATTGTCCCTGTAATATTTATAACATTTACATGTAACATCCTAGACTGAACTCCATATACACAGCTTGTCTGATAAAAATACGCATAATGTTTACAAATCGTTAAATTTCTTTTTACCATTTATGCAAGTTGTAACCTCTTTAACCTTGACCCGTCTAACCCCAACAGACTCCCAGTCCTGGGTTGACTACACCTTGTCTCACCTGTTGTGAAGCAGACGGCGGGGGACCAGACATGGCTGACAGTGGTCTCCCCTCAGCAGCACCAAGTTTATAAGAGGCAGCGACTGTCGTCTGCGGTCTGTCAGGACAGGATATAGACTGTCATGTCCTCTCTGTGCTTGATGATGGTAGACAGCTAGGATGTCAAACATGGGCGACACTAGATGTAGTGAGATATTTATTGTCCAAGGCATTCCACATTGTTAGCGCCTCTTGTCAAAATATATCACGTGGCTAACTGTAGTAATTAATACAATTCCCGTATACGTACACCTATACAACAAAAGTCAATGTCTGTACAGCGCGAGACCCAACAATACTTCTGTACGACAGGGGGACATAACTATAACTCCTGGTTTGCGATAATGAGCTGAAGTCTATTAATTGGCAAATTGAAAAATAAAGTGACGAAAGAAATTATAACTTTGAGTCATAAATCAGGTCTGTGTAACATGAATGATACGTCCCGAAAAAAAATCAGCTTACGTCCCGTGGCCATCAGGTGCGCAAACATTGATATCGGATATGATGCGATTTAGCCTTGACCTTTAAAGAATAGTTACAGTCAATTAGCTATAATGAGCCCCTTTATACTTTTTAAAACATTTCCTGCCTTGTTCACTATGTGGCACAATGTTTTCAAGTCTATCCCAGATAGCATGAAAACATTTTTAAAACGTTTTAAAAACGTTTACATGGTTGTAATAAGGTTTACGTTTTAGATAAAACGTTTTAAAAACATTTTAAAAACATTTACCAAAAAAACATTTTTAAAATGTTTGAAAATAAAACATTTAAAACAAAAATGTTAAATAAATGTTTTATAAACGTTTACAATGTTAACCTTTATGGCTGCGCGTCATGACGTAATTTTTTAAAAAGACGTCACTATTTGATTCGCCAGCTTTCCCTTATCCTATGGAATTTTAGAGCCAGTCCACGGTGTAGATACTGAAAATCCTCACCAAAAAGCTTTTTTAAAGACTTTGTTATATTTGTCTTATGACTAGGTTTGATAGTTTAAAATCATTGCAATTTTTAGAACATCAATGCTACGTAACTAAATATTTGCTATTCTTCTTGTGGATGCACGTACTCCCATGATTCCACGCGGCGAGACATTTTCTCTGCTGATGTACTGTATGTTTGAAAACCAAGGTTGTAATCTTTTCTCTTTGTTTACCACACACGTACTGCAGGTTCTTAATTATAAAACGCTATATACCGTGTTCTAGTACAACACACATTTAATGTATGCTTATTGGGTGTGATGTGTCAAAGTTTACTTTCTGAATTGAGCGCTCGTACATAATCTAATATTCTAATACGTTAAGGCAACTGATAGTTCACATCATGTCGTCCTACTGGACGAAGCGGAGAAAAGTTAATAAAACTTGTAGAAGCAGAGTTGGCAGAACTGAAAGAAGAAAGATGTATTCAATGCTCACTGATACAAACATTCACGATCCACTGTCGTAGAGAAGGTGCTCACAGTTTTAGATCTACAGAGTCAAATTAATAACAGTTCGAACCAGCAGACACCAGAACTCTCAGCGATAACATCACGCCAGCAATATTTACCGACTAAATACAATTTGGATGAAAATAATGATGATGATGTTGTGAAATCTAATTTTAGTGAATTTGAAGATTATATTGATGATCAGTTTGATTCAGCGATATCTTCAGACAGCGACAGTGAAACAAATACAGATTTGGCCACACAGTTGGCATATTGGGTCGCAACATTTAACATTTCCAACAGTTCACTTTCAGTACTTCTTGCCTTGTTGCGACAAAAGCATCCTGTAATAACTGCTTGCTTGAATTCATTGCTAAACCGTTATCTATGGCTGAAATGGTACCACTGGTATTGTGTAATCATTTCTCATTATCGTGTAAATTTGTGTTACATGTTCTTAAAATTTACGTTAAGGATGATAGAGTTTTTACTAACATTAAATAACGTGACATTATAACATTGCATGCCACAGAAGCAAACTGCAGTCAATACAATCATATCTCAGCTGAACAAGATTCATGCTATCCTCCCTGTATTTACCATAGTTCCTTGAGTATAACAGTGTATAAAAATATATGCAGTCATAATCTCTGACGGAAATATGACAGATGAAGTCAAACGTCCAACACTCCCATAAAGACACACAGTTAGCCTCCCTGGTAAGAGTTCATAGAGGATTGTTTATTTTTCAGCACTCGAAACGGTTAGCATACTGGCCACCAAGTGAGCTGACAAAACACCTTAAGGAGGGAGCTCTGCCAGATAGACATACCTGGACTCTTCAAGCTGTTTGCATTTTGGGTTCAAAGGGTCCTTTTATACTTTTTTTACTCATTGTCATATATATGTATATTATAGAGATTAGATGTTTGATGACTTCATCAGCCTGGTTAATATTTTTGTGGTCAGTCTCTTGATAAAGTTTAAAAGTATTGTTCATATTTATTTTGTAAAAGGTTTTAAGGTAGTGTTAGTGTCTTTAGTCCACGCAGACCTTGCTTAGGGTTTATTGTGGTTACAGACTGGAACATACAGCCACATGACCATTAACATCTCAGCGAACAGACAGTTAACTGATTTTGTCATGTGAAATTCATATTGTGTGGTAAAGCATTGCATGCCATTATTCTCGATGTTTATTATAACTTCACAAAATAATAACCCTTTCAGATGAGTATTTGGTTGCCAGACGAAAAGTGGATAACAGCCAGTATACATCAAACTTGGATACAACAGATGATGACAGCACTAAAGGTTGAAAAGATCGGAAGAGGAAGAGAAACAAGTAGTCACATTGTGTCTTGTTTGAGTTATAGAATGACAGGGATTAGGGAATCCCTAGGTTTGGAGAACAACTTACAAGATCAGTACAGATTTCAGTATTGCAGTTCATTTCAATTTTTCATGAGGGTAATATTGATATTATGATAGGTATAGCCTAGGAATTATTTATTATTTTATTTCTTAAATCTTTTAGTCCAGAAATTCTTAAATTTTCATAATTGTCATTTCACTGCACACTTATTAATAGGTATGCTGTGTTAATTAGGTTAGGGCTAGAGAGCCCAGACGAGGAGGAAGAAGACGACTTTAGATGGAAATCAGTGCATCCAGCAGTGCCAAGCAGGACCATTGCCAGACTCATTGCAACCACAAGTGGAAAACAAGCGTTTATGCCCACAGGTAAATGCACTAACCACCAGAATATTGCCCCCACGACGTGAGCACCCCAGTGACCAACGTAGTGACTCTCAGCAAGGAGTACAAGAGGGGACAGACCTCACAACTGCAGCAGTAAAGGCGGTACCCAGAGGAGTGTCTAATGAAGGTAATTCAGACAATTTTATATTATTGGGTAACTTTTCTTGCTTTTGTTTTGCCTATTTAATTTTGTTGTGAATTCCCTTTCACAATCTCATGTTGACATAGTGTTGGTTATACAAGTTTCTTACTGCTCCCAAATCACCGTTGATTGGCTTCATTCACCTATAAAAGTTAATTGTCACTTTTGCTCACAGTGCTATGTTCATATTGTTGCAGCATTTGCCTGGCTCATTCTGAAACAAGACACAGAATTGAAATTGATGCTACAGGAAGTAAAGATATGGTGATTCATTCACTGATAAGCAAAGACCAGCCTGCTCCAGCAAAGGATGCCTGAATGTTGCCAGAAGATTTGATCCTTCCGATAGAACACAGCAAGAGCTGTTGGAACTGGATGGACGCCTTGATGATGATTCCTTTCATGAATTACTCGTACGTAAGCAGATGTCATTGTTAAAGCCATGATTGAAATGATAATCTGTAATAATTTAGGGGAATTTAAAGCATAGCTTGACATTTTTGAAAAACTTATTTTTTATAGGGAATTCATTTGAGAATGATCAGTTCTTGTCAATCTATCATACATATATAGTGTGGAACACAATAAGTCAAATTTTAAATCCAGTTTCAAAGGGTTTCAGCCTCATAAACTTTATGGTTATTGGGGAAGGAAACATTAAATGTCAGCTTTTTGTGAAAGTTTTCAGTTTATAATTTTTGTATGGCCCTTGAATTGTAAGTAATTAAAGCCATGTATATTTTCACTACACCCTTTCTTGTTTATGATGTGTGGCCTACTTTTGACAGATATGTTTCTTGTCTTCTAAAGATTTGCAAGTCAAAAGCCTCTCATGTGTGGGTAGAACGAATGCAAAGGATTGTGTGAAAAGAATCATGCGGCGACTCCTGACCAACAAGGTTGCTCGGAACTTAACTGGAAAGGACAAAAGGGAGAGATGTGTGCTTTCAAGGGACTGAAGGTGCAGGCCATGATCTACAGTAAGTGATAATGTATAAATGTTAGTGTATATTATTATTAAAGGTATAGATATATGATATATTGTCTACACATACTTTGACAAAAAAGAGAAGTGCAGATCTAAGTGCTTATTTTTGTATAACATGAATTGACATTTTTCATTGCTAGCTCTACAGTTTAAAATTATTTGTAGCTCTTGTCAGTATTAATTGTGCTTCTATGGGTGAAACTAGTGTAAAAACGGAAAGACATGGGGAACAAGCATAAGCACCATAAAACTGAAACAATATGTATAGTGTGAGACTTTCTTTAGTCCATCTTTAATCTATAAACCTGTAGCGCTTCTTTAATCTACAAATCCCATTTTGCTATCTGCAGAAGCTGTACGGAAGAACGGTGGGTGTATGGAGGCTTCCGATAAAGTTAGTGCAGGAGCCATCACAGAGTGGAGACCAATGCTTCAGCAGACAGTGCTGTTCCACCTGTCCGTTGTCCTTCCCGCCCGAGCTGCCATCCGCATCAGAGAGCGACGACTCCTCTCCCAGCGACAGAGAAGTCTAGAGATATACACCTAATGTCTACGATGACTGCAATGCCACCTACAGCCGCCGAATGCCAGTACTGGTCACATAGCCATTCGCTTCCAACGGCAACAGCAGGCAGTCCTGACAGTCCTTTGTCACTGGCTCTCCCCCACGCTCAAGAGCTGTCTCCCACATATAACACTTCTGTGCTTTTGCCTCCTTTTACTCCTCTACACTGGCATGTATGCCTAACTTTGCTGCATAAGGAACATCAGGCTTATCACCAAGCCACTCTTGACCCTAATTGGGACGCTTGCTGATATTTAGCAACAATGTCTCATATTTGAGATAGCTAATAATTACATATAAGAAGGTTTTAGTATGTTAAAATGAAGGCATGTGGATCTGATAGTGTTCTAAGTGCATTTTTCGTAAAGCCGCTTTACCAGACATACATGAACTTTTAATTGTTCAGCCTTATTTTACGGTATGAAATTTCTCATATTATTAATTAATTGGAATGATATGTCCCTTGTATAAGGGTAGAGATGATAATGTGCATGTTGTTATCTACAACAGGGTAACTGTACTTTTGGTGTATTTTTGTACATCATCTAATTGTATTTACAATTCACTGTTTTTTTGTAAATCTAAAGGTCTATTAGTTTAGTTTTAGTTTAATTATTCCTTGGCACTCTGCACGGAGCACAGTGCCGCACCACCTCACCTTTAAGTATTTGAAATTGAAATATTTAAAAGTATTAATTTAACAAAAAATCCTATGCATTGATTTGTCGGTGTTTAATTAATTCATATTTCTTTTTCACTTTTTTGAGTATCATTTATTCATTTTTATCACAAATGGTCACCATTTTGTACTTGCTATTGTATAATGTAAATGTCTCCTGGGTTTATTCCCAACGACACAAATATGTTTTAATTAACAAATGAAAATCTTCTCTGTACATCCTTTTTGCCATGTTTGAAGTGAAACTGCAGAAAGTATGTGTGAAATGTGGAACATTTAAATTAGTTTAAAAAACATTTTATAAACGTTTTTAAAAAGTGTCATGCGAAACATTTAAATTAGGTTTAAAAACATTTTAAAAACGTTTTTAAAAATTTACATACGAATATTTATTAAATGTTTTTAAAATGTTTTACAGAAAAATGTTTATAAAACGTTTTAAAATATTTTTTAAAATGTTTTACAAATGTTTGCAAAAAACGTTTTTAAAACATTACTTTGATGTGCATGATAAACATTTTTAAAACGTTTTCTGCAAACCTTTTTAAAATGTTTTATGGTTTATGTTTAAAACGTTTGCATGCTATCTGGGATAGACCTCTGTCTCTGTGTGTGTGTGTGTGCTCGCACTCTTGACCTTTTACACGTGTAGCAGGGAGGGGAGAAGTATATTTTCTTTACCTTTAACTGAATAGTCGAAACTTTCTGTAATTATAAAATCGCAGTTTTACATATTTAAAGTACTATGGATTTGTCGTCTGACAACTATATTGACAATGTCTAATACAAACGATAGTGAGGCGTTCTTTTATAAACATTAAGCTTCACGACAAGACTTCTTATAAAAGTGTCGAGAGGCTCTTTAATCTTTATTTGAAGAACTATTCTATGTACACACCACTGTATACACGTTTTGTTACAGCACGAGTTATTTTATTAACAACTCTTTTACGAAATCCGTTTCTTTTTTATTACATGTAATAGCACTGTTTACACCTGATAATAACACAGCAGCAGGTGTTATGGTGGGACAACACAAAGGTAGACATTTTACCTATGGCGCGAAATAAAAGTTTGTCTACCTGTACAGGTGAGACGGCATCGCTCTGTCACGAATGGCGTCTACACTATTTCTACAGGTAGAACTTGATCTCACTGCCAGCCCTATTAACCCCTAATGTTATATCTGCTGAGTACCAGAAATATTTGTAAATAAAAAGACTAACAAGAATAATATTGTCGAATGAAAAGTTATTAAGCAAGGATGTGCAAGAGACGTGAAATACAGATTAGCTGTAGCATGTGGAGAATATAAATGTACAGGTGTGCGCGCGTGTGTGTGATTGATTAATGTCGATACATTAATTTTTGTATATTTTGATACTGTTCAGACTGCTCATTACTGTTCATACTGATTACATTGGCTATTATTAACCATACTGTCTCTTACTGCTCACACCGTTAATGACTGAAGACAGAAACACTTACAGTCTGTCGTCACTTGAGGTCCGCTAGTCTGTGGTGTCGCTGTATTCAAGTAGTTCATGTGTTCACTGCATTCTACTTACATTGGTGTGACTACACGAAATAACAATTACTTATCTTTCTTTTAAGTCAAACAAGTAGAAGGAAAAAGCCTATATTTTTGAGAGTATGTGACTTACCCTTCATCAACTTGATCATAAAGAGGATGTCAATATGGCGGAATCATGACAGGTCGGCAATAAACAAACGGTTGCTATCAAAGTCTATGTTATCGGGTTTTTCCAAAGCATTGACATGATTTTAATGGAGATTTATCAAAATGATTTATGTACAGATAATAAGGCATGTCTTGTAATGTTTATATAGAAATTACAAGACATTAAATGTTTTATTAATGACAACAGACTAGGTTCAATATGTTAAGTATGTTTGTCATCATTCATGCGGCGTCTCTGGTAGAACAGGACACAGACTAGCAACACAGGCTTAGGCCTCAATTTGTGATTTGAAACTTCTCATGTTTCTGCTTATTCTCAAATTCTCTCTCACATTCATATACTTGCACTCCCTGCAGCATGTGTGAATATAAGTATCCTCTTGCACATACACTGCTCATACACGATACACCATTATCCTAAATATCAACACCATATATGGAGAATCCTTACATCATAAAGAAGAAACAATAAAAGGTCAGTTACACCAGCTGGTGGTGGCTGAACACAGGGAAGGCCGCCATATGTCCTGTCGAACAGCGAGTTACTCAGTTCCGACAGCACCGACAACTTTATAGGGATTGTAAAGGCAAAATGAAACTGCTTAGAATCGTGTGCAGAGTAGGATAAATTTGAATCTCGTCTATTTACATGTGTGATCACATGGAAAACGTTGAAGGTTTTTAGTAGAATGAGACTTTTTTTTTTTTTGCTTCCACGAAGTCTCGTTCTCCGTCACGTGACCCTATGACGTGTGGTTTCCATAGTGAGAACCATGCCTCGAGAATGTGCTGCACCCGATTGCCACGAAAAGATGGAAAAGATTCAAAATTTCCTTGTCATCAGTTTCCGAAGGACAGAGCATTACAAGTCTTACACACAGAGTGCGTCATAGAATAAACAGATGACGTCAAATCTTCGCAATGACCTCAGACACTTCCTCTGTGTGTGTGACGTCACAAGGAGACTGACATCACAACAAGACTCGTCTGCTTGACCATCTCGGGAAGCTATCGTGGTTACTCGGCGGAAGGACACAAGGGTCGATATCACTGGATTTTTTCAATTTGTATAAACATGGGCAACCGACATAGTGCTAATAAGTGGTAATTAAGTGAGAAACGAATCCTTTATTTCTCCTGTATTGCTCTCGTGCTCTGTAATTGTAACTAAATATAGTTTTGAAACGTTTGACCGTCGCCAGAGCCTTATCACAAGCCTTGAGTATCCCTTTAAAGGCCACCAGCCAGGCCGAACAGTTTCTCCGGGCTCCCATGCATACAAATGTTTGCTGCTATTCACCCTCATCAGTGTCCATCATCATTAACATTTGTAGGAACTTTAGTGATGATGATGATGATGATGATGATGATGATGATGGTGGTGGTGATGGTGGTGATGATGATGGTGATGGTGATGGTGATGGTGATGGTGATGGTGATGATGATGATGATGATGATGATGATGATGATGATGATGATGATGATGATGTAGTTTTATAGCGCGCTAGTATCCGCATCACAAAGATGCGCTCAATGCGCGGTGATCCCAGCAGCCACCAAACTGCAGTCAAATGAAAACTTCAAAAAAGTTTAAACAAGTGAGTCTTAAATTTTTCTGAAAGACAATACTATCAGACTCCTGGTCGAGAGGGGAAGCGAGTTCCACAAAAGCGGGCTACATTGGAGAAGATCTGAACCCACAGTCTTCTTGTTAGTATTCCCTGACTGAACGCTCGGTCGTTCAAGTCTGAAGTGGGATGCTGAACGAAGGTTCCGCTGGGGTTGGTAACAGCGAATGAGTTCTTGTAGATAGACAGGCCAAGGTCGTGAAGAAGCCATAGGTTAAGGTTAACAATTTATGCTCAATTCGCTTCTCCACAGGAAGCCAAATGTAGGTCCACGAAGTACAGGGTAATATGGTCAGTTGTTTCTTTCCTGCAACTATCCTCGCAGCCGTATTTTGCACTCGCTGAAGCCTCGACAACTCACTCTTTGAAATCCCCCGAGCAGCTGTTGCATAGTCTAATGTAGACCGATGAGTGACACAGCAACTGCATTTGCAGTCTTCTATTAAGACTGGGTCAGAGTCGACCAAGTGTCGGATATGGAAATAACATGCCTTGACTACAGAACTGACATGATCAGACATAGTTAGAAGATGTCGACATAGAGTCCAAGTTCCGTACGAGCTGGAGAGGGGGATTCTAGCTTGACCCACTTGGATGGAGTCTAGAGAGACTTTACTAAGGCTAAGCTTGGAACCACACAGCATCGCCTCTGTCTTCTCATCATTAAGCTTGAGTGTGAAACATAAACCATACAAATCATATCAGATAATGCAAATATGTCAGATGTACAGCAGCATCGTTATTTTACATCAGAACATGGACAGTAGTTGAGAGTATGCTCACATAACCACATAAACTAAATGGAGAAAATGAAGACTTCAACTAGTGCGAATGAAAAGTTATAATGTAAGATTCAGATTAAGAAAGTAGTTATTTCAGTATGTATCCGATTGATTCTTAATTGCTTTAAGGGCTTAGCTTCAGCGAATGTGGCACGTCTTCGGTGTAGGTTAAAAAAACCCAAAGAAGGTAGAAAAAAAGATATAGGTGAAAGGTCATGTGAAGACTTAGAAGTATTTCGTTTATTCAAACTACTACGACATTAAAAGAAAATGAGGGTCACTTTGAAACACTTGAATTTTTATCTAAGACAAACCGCTTTAGGAAACAAGATATACAGCCATGATGAAAATTATTTCTATTTACCATTCGATATAAAAAGAGGGCGCTATTTTAACCTATTTAATGATCATCTCAACCAGTCTACTTCAAAACAAAGAGTAGAGCTGCGATGACCTGCCATGTTAGTTGTATCATTATGTCGGCTCTTTGTTTAACAGCTTCAAAAATGGATGCCTAGGAGAAAGCTTTACTAAAACATTATGTTAATCTATTTAGGGCAGAATACAAGAATTCTCAGATTCTCGATTCTCAGAAAAAATCTTCCGTGGTAGTCACGACTCTCTAAAGTGAGAGAACGGACTGGAAATGTAGAGGACTGAGAAAAAGGAGACAACTGAGAACGATGTAGACAGGGAACAGTTGCGGGTTCTGTGTGTTTATAAGTGTGATATCTGTTTGAACACAACTTTGTGCTTGTGTTCTGTATGTAAAAACTACTTTTGAAAGTTATTTTTCCTATTTGTGAACAGGATGAGAGTGATCTCAGCAATCAGATGTCTTGCTTGCTGGCTGGCTGCCCGAATACCTTCTTCACAAACTCCACAAAGTACAGAACTGTGGGCTTAGAGCTAGAAACGGGACCACGCCAACCCTCTCCTTCGTTTTCTACACTGGCTTCCCATCCGTTCTGGCATCCAGTACAAACTGTCCGTGCTGTGTTTTAATTTCTTTTCACCTGATTATTTCTCTGAACGCTTTTCTTTACGTCCGAGCTACACAGCTAGAGGCTGTGGAACCAAGAGAAGAAAGAAAAATTGATGAGACTTTCAATGAAAGAACATAGAACCGATGAGGATGACAGGACTGACAGACAAAGATCTGATTTCCGTAGGAGGTACAGACTTTGTTCTTACAGAGTATCATGTCAGTGTTGATGTCCCATTTAAGCTTGTATCAACGATAGTACCTAGATATTTGTAAGAGTCGACTACCTCGATGGTATCATCATGGATAATACTAATGACTTCATGAGGCTTGTTCTCCCAAAAGTCGAAAATAATTTCCTTATTCTTTGAGGCATTCAAGACAAGAAAACGTTTGTCACGCCAGCGAACAAAGTCAAGAAGAGCGCAACTATGAACATGCTCACTGTCGCGTAACGCGATCGGGCGAAGTGAGACTTGCTCTCTCACAGACACTCGCAATCACACAGAAAAACTTCCACGCGCCCGACGCGAGCCACGAGGCCAATCAGTCCTCAGTGGACACAAAACACACACAGGAAGTAACAACACAAAACTAAAGTTTATGGGCGGTCCCAAAAATACAACTCGCCAGCTTAAAAGTAAAACAAAAAGTGAGTAAACATTACATCAAGCATCACATCAAAAATACAAAGTAAACTGAGGAAAGCCCCTCCAGTGATGAGAAAACTATACCAAACGTACATAAACAATTAGATACTCCTCCCACACAAACTAATGGTGCCCGCGGAGTCCGCGCGACACTTTGTTCACTGCAACATACGTTCAAGCAAATCCGTCATCCCGACCACTGCCTGAGGCAATGTGAAGATGACGTCACCGCGTCCAGTGACCCGCCACACTCTCTCACCTATTGCCCTGCAGCCTGACGATTACACAGTCCTTGAAATTTGGCTGCTGGTCGACAGTCTAAGCGTATCTTCCAGCTTTTAGAAGGAGACACAGTGACTGACACACGACTACAGCAGGTGACAGGTGTGTCAGTGTCAGTGTCAGTGTCAGTGACCTTTTAGCGGCTTGTCGTCAGGGGAGACAATCACAAGTTGTGACGTACAGCGGGACATGAGGTCAAGTCGGGCAGAGGTAAAGTTGTACAGTGATAAATACTCAGATCTAATAAAACTGGATTTAAGGTTCTCCAGACAGACGACGACTTTTCTCTCCAGACCACGAACATGATGTCCACCCGCCACCCACACCAAGTCACTGCGGGCCGTGGCCACGTCCTCGATGTCATCATCCGTCATCACCTGCACTGGGATACCCGCTTCTTGCAGTCCTCTCACCACACCCGACTGATCACTAACGTAATACCAGTTCAACACCAGCACGTCTCTCCACTGTAGACAGGGTGGTGTTGTGCCGCCACTGGTGGAGGTCAATGTTGTAGATGTTGTTGTGCTTCTCCCTGTCAACATGGATATAAACAATAGCATCTTGACGTCATCACGTAAACTGAGAGACACACGTCACTAACAGTCTTATTACAAGACTGTTTCTCACCCGTTCGTATTTATCACATAGGTAAGTGTTTAACTGTAAACAACGTTACACTACACAATACACACACCTACCTGTAACACCAACACGGAGACTGCGTAGGAAGCTGGCCACCTCAAGACCGCACGTGATACAGTTAACTGGCTTTATACCTGGGTGACCCTGACCTCGGTGATACAGTCGTGTGACTGGCGGGCCGTCTGTGTGGTCGGGCACACCTCGCTCACTGTACGGCAGTACATCACGGTCTCTAGTCATCATCTCGTCCTGCTCGACTTCCCTGACGACAGTAGGAGGAGAGCGGAGGGGTCTGGTTAAATATTCCACTTGCCACCTAGCGGGTGTGTTGTCATGGAAACAACTTGCCGCCCACAGATGGAGACGAGAAACTTGTGTCAGCAGCAACTCGCACAAAATCTTGAAGTAGTTGATTTTGTAGTAAAGACTGTAACATAGGATGTAGCTACATGCGTTACACTGTGTACTATTATTAATGTGTGATTCTGTTTGTGTATCATGTGTAATATTGTTACCAATGATGTCATCAAGTAAGTGATATGACAATAATGGCACGTGTTGCTACACAATCTGTGTAACAGTCGATGCTTCAAAACAAATCTATGTTGACAACACAACACCTCCATCAGGTGTCACAACTGTTGAGGAAACATCACCTGTTAAGCACTAAATAGTTGTAATCCAGTAAATGCAGACAGCATCTACCTGTGTGTCTATCATCACATCACACGCTGTACAACTCACCTGTACTCACTCACTACTTCATCAGCGATGACGTACAACGACCCTCCGCTCGCCGCCTGTGACAAGTCGTTCACGGCCTTCTCTGCGTCTTTACTGTCATAAAAGTCATACAGCAGGAGGTGAGGCTGACCGGGTGATACACCTGCTGACTGTTGTGTCTTTACTGTCTGCAGCAACAGGTGATACAACATGCTGCACGCTGCACGACTCCCCCTCCACGTACTGACAACGTAGACGTGGTGACCACATCGCAGCCACTCTATGGCCATCAGCAGCAGCACCACAGTTTTACCTGTACCGGGCGTCCCGGCGACAAAGAGTGTGGAGGCGCCGTGTGTAGCAGGTGAACTTGCTCCGGGAAGAGTGTTATACAGCAGTGTAGCACTCTCCTGTCCACCACACGCCTCACCCAGGTCTTGACACTCACACGTGGAGGACATGTGCATGGCACAGTCACTGTTGTCGCCGGACCACAGAACCTACAACAAACAAATGTTGGATACTTGACCTCATCTTACTATTAAAATGACGAACCATATATATATATTGAGCGATTTACATTATTTACTACAACTGGTTTGATACATTTAGTGTTAATGTTTTTGTCTTGACGTACTAACGTACTTCTATGATAAGAAACAAAAACCAAAACTTGAAAGTAGTTACTAAATTCTGTTTCTTTCTGTCACTAACGGTCTACTGTCTACTAAGAGTTGTACATGTCGCGGTGAAGCATGAACTCTTTTCTCTAACTTTATTCTCTTCACCAATAAATACTGTCACCTCCGCAATCTAACGAAAACAGGGAACAAATAGCTATTGTTAACTTTGTGAAAATAGTTTAGCTGAGTGATTTCAGACATTAGAGATCATTTGTTTGTATAGACCTCCTCCATCTAAAAAGAATCAGCTTTAAGATTCTCTGTTTCATGAGGAGTTTACTATGCTGCTGGACAGTTTTTTGACAAAGGAGAAGATTCTTATTTTGGGGGATGTCAATTTTCACTTTGATAGACCTCAAGATAGTGATGTGAAGCGGTTGATTGAGGCTTTAGATAGCCGTGGTCTTTGTCAGCTGATTGATAAACCAACTCATAGACTTGGACACATTCTTGACTGGGTTATCACTCGTGCGCCATCAGTCACTGGTCAAGTCAGCTGTTGTCGAGGATTTTTTGATTTCAGACCATTTTGTGCAGTCCTTGGTGACTGATCTTTCTCGACCAAGGCGTAGAAAGACATCTGTTTTGTGTAGAAATTTGAAGAAGGTTGACCTGAACGCTTTCAGAGAAGACCTGCTTCAGTCAAAGTTGTTATTAGATCCTCCCACAGATGTTGATGAGTTAGCAGAGTTATATAATCAGACTTTACTAGAGCTGCTTGATAAGCATGCGCCTGCAGTCAGCAAAATTGTTGTAGATAGACCAGATTGTGAGGGGGTGAGTGAAGCCAAGTAACAGAGACGGCTGGCAGAGAAAAAGTGGAGGAAGGCCAAACTTGAGATTGACAGACAGCTGTATAAGTTAGCCAGAAATAACTATGTTTGTGCTGTAAAAAAGGCTAAATCGCTATTCGTGCAGGAGCAGCTAGAGGCTGCGAGTGGAAATCCCAGAAAGACTTTTGACATTGTGAACAGCTTGTTGGGTAAGAACGGGACTAGTCCGGTTCTTCCTGAGGTGGATGTCAAGTCAGCTGCTGATCAGCTGTCTTCCTTCTTTGTTAATAAGATACAGGAAATTAGTGCTGGACTTGAGAGTGCAGCTTGTGAGTTGCCAGAATGTGAGGAAGATTATTCTGTGCCATTTGCTGGTGTTCCGCTGACTTCTTTCACGTGTATTGATGAGAGTTACTTGAGGAAACTTGTAGCGAGGTCAACTAGAACTTCATGTGCCGTGGATCCTGTACCAACTAAATTTAATATTCAACTTCTGGACATTCTATTTCCTGTCGTCTTGGACATTATTAATGCCAGTTTGAGAGCAGGATGTGTTTCACGGTGTTTTAAACAAGCTGTTGTAAAGCCCTTGTTGAAAAAAGCAAACCTGGATCCCTCCGACTGTAAAAACTATCGTCCAGTGTCAAATTTATTATATATTTCCAAGCTACTGGAGAAGGTGGTTGCAGAGCAGCTTATGACCCATTTTATTAATTATGGCTGCCTAGATAAATTTCAGTCAGCGTATCGTCCTGGCTTCACCACAGAAACTGCTATTCCTCGTGTGACAAATGACATTCTTTGTAGTGTCAACTCTGGCAACTTAGTGCTGTTAGTATTACTTGACCTGAGTAGTGCGTTTGACACCATCAACCACCGCATGCTGCTCCAGAGACTGTCGTCAGAGGCTGGTATCCAGGGCGCTGCACTGCAGTGGATTGCCTCCTCTCTTGCCGAGAGATCTCAGAGAGTGATTGTCGGCTCTGCAAGCTCTGAGGCAGTTCCTCTGATGTGTGGCGTACCACAGGGATCCGTTCTGGGTCCATTATTATTTTCAGTATATACTTCACAGCTTGGACGGGTAATTGAACGCTTTCAGATGAGACGTCAGTTCTTTGGGGATGATACACAGATTTCAACAGTTTTCCCCCCGACCCAGCAGTGGCTAGAAATGTGCTTCAACGACTTGAATCTTCATGTTTTGCGGTGAAGGCGTGGATGACCAGGAATCGTCTTAAACTCAACGACGACAAGACAGAAGCGTTACTGTGTGGCCCCAGGGCCAGACGGGAGCAGATTGGCATTAGTGCCGTGCAGGTCGGTGATGCCTCCATAGCCTTTGCTGACTGTGTACGGGACCTCGGGCTGTTTATTGATGCAGAGCTCTCCATGTGCAACCATGTCAGTTCTGTTGTGGCTAAGTCCTACTACTTTTTGAGGACTTTAGGTAGACTACGGCCCATGCTGACTCAAGCTGCTGCCAACTCACTTGCTGTGGCCACCATCATATCAAGATTAGACTACTGTAATAGTGCATTGTGGGGTATACCTGCTACTCAGTTGGATCGACTACAAAGAGTTTAAAACACAGCCGCCAGGATTGTCACCCGTGCAAAGTCGTTAACTGAGCACATCACAACTATCCTGCAGAGCCTTCACTGGCTCCCAATGAACAAGCGGATTGACCACAAAGTGCTTTCTACTGCCCAGTCCTGCATGTTTCAAACTGCTCCTGACTATTTGCAGGAGATAGTTCCTCCTTACCAGCCGTCACGTACCCTGCGCTCAGGCTCCCAGTCACGCTTCTGTCTCCCTGCAGTGGAAGACACCAACAAGAAGCGCACTGGAGCCAAGGCCTTCAAAAACGCGGCACCTAACCTGTGGAATGCTCTGCCATCGTCACTCTCCACCATCACCTCACCAACCACGTTTCGAAAAAGACTCAAGACCCATCTGTTTATTTAAGACAGACTTAAACTACCAAGAAACACTTCTGTCTTTATTTTTTACTTTCCTGGTGTTTTATATATTTGTTCACTCTATTTTGTTTATTTTATTTAGTTTGCTTTTTTGCTGCGCAATGAGCATTCTTCTGAATGGATACCTGCGCATTACAAATAGACATCATCATCATCATCATCATCATCATCATGTCACGACGCCGCCGGTGCCTATCGTTTCTCGCTCTCTCCAACTCACCAGCGGATCGGACAATTGCGCGTTCTAATTGAAGAATGACTCGCCTGTACGAGTCTGTCTGTTTATTGAACAAAATTACCAACCAAAAAAAATAGATCCTAACTATAAAAGCAAAACGGTCTCTAACACCACAGTTTATCCTTCAATCGAACACCTCACACGCTATAAAATCACTGTCTTGGCACATACGTTCACGTCTCCCTTTCCGCTCTCTACTTTCTTCTTCTTCCCCTCGCTATCCTTCTTCCTCTTCTATCTACTCTCTAACGTCCTTCTTCTTCTAAAAATCCTCTCACGTCCTTCTGCTTCCATATCCCTTCTCAACCATCCTCTCGCTTACCGCACTATTTCTTTTGACGTCACTCTACGTCATTTTTTCACATTCCATTTAGAGAACGTCCATCATTCGCACGCTTTCATCTACACACGCGCCCAGTCCTAGCACTCTGACTAGATCCATGACATTTCTCCCCCCTTCCATTGAAAAAAAATTTTCCTAATTTTTTTTTCATTGTCCGTAAAGCTAGGTTACATGACAAAAACTATACTATCCCCAATGTTAATGTTCGTAGTCACTTTTTTCTGATTTTACATTAAATAACAATATCCTTTTTCTCAAGACACGTCCCTTTTGAAAATCAACAGTCATAGAAGGCTTGTATTCTATCCTTATAGAGTCATGTAAAGATTAGTTTGATAGTTCTCTTTTTTTCTGTTCTTGAATACTCTCACATTCTTCTTCTTTCTTGTCCTTGTCCTCCGGATCAAAACTTAGCAGCAGTTATCCTAATTCTTTGAAAGTTGTCCCATAATAGTCCTCTGAAAATGGTCGTCTCTTCTTGGCTTTTCCCAGATCTGTCTTGGGTTCTTTGAAGGTCTGATGAACCTCAAACTCTTTGGTCACGATGCCAGCGTCTGTCATCTTTTCCTCTACTTCACTCGACATCTGATGTCTCGAGTCCAGATACACTTTTGTAGTCTTTCTCTTGTCTTCGTAGGTTTGTTCGGGTTCTCTTTTTAGTCTTGTCAATCGTTCCACCGCCCTGTTAGTCTCACCATTGGCCGATATCTCCTTGTCCAGATATTTCTCTTTTGTTACAGTGTTCTCAAGTTCTTTCTTCATGCTTTCTTCACGCTCCTTGAAGAATTTGATTTCTTCCAAGGCTTTCTGTAGGTCATTAGACTGTTTCTTATGACCTAATTCAAGTTCACGAACCTTTTCTGCAAAGTCACCAACTGTGACCCACTGTTGTCTACACAATTCATCTCTTTCTTTTCGCCAAACCTCTGTCTCATCTTTAAGCCCAATAATTTCTTTGTCCCGGTCTCTGAGTTCTCTCTGCAGTCTGCATTCATCACGTTCAGTATTTTCTTTAAAGTTCTGTAAACATTGTCGCAACTCTCTGATTTCATCACTCATGTCGTTGATTTTACGGTTCAGTGCTTCATAAACCTCTTGAGGAGTCGATTCTCTCTGTATTGTCGGCTGTTGTGTTTGTGACACATTTTGAGCCTTGGTCCTCTCAGATTCTACATCACAACGAGTAGCTTCTCTTCTAACATTTCCAATGATTAGGTCAATAATGGGGCTTTTGATCACGCAACACGTGAGGGGCCCAGTATAGAATGGAGTTCTAACTTGGACTCTCGCCAACGGGAAGATCTCTCGCCGTCCGCCAAATGTTATACATGTCTGGCGTTTATTTAAATACTCATGTGGGGCCACCAAACTTGCCCGAATGCCTGAGATTGTTGCTCCTGTATCTCGCAAAACTTGGACGGACTTCCCTTTCACTTCTCCTTGGAAAAGATGTAGCTGTCCCAATTCGTTAGGGATCGAGGAGGAACATAAGACGGCGATGTTGGCGGTTGCCTCCTCCGTGTCCACTGCTGCGGCGGTATTGTGTTCGCGACGCAGTGTATTAGCACACTCGCGGGCTAGATGGCCATACCCACGACAAGCATAACACTGGATGCTTTCAGACGTAGGAGGGGAACGGGGTTGGAATTGTCTCGGTTGATTGTTTCGTTGGTATACGGAAGGGTGTGAGGGAGGTATCGGGGCAGTAGGACGACTTAGTGTAGGGCGAGATATGGTTTGGGTGTTAGGCATTCTAGGAGGGTATGATTGGGGAAGGTTGAGTTCGCCTGGCTGATGATACGTAGCGTTAGCAGCTACGGCGTTTTCAGGTCGTCGAGCCAAGATCTTGTTTGGGTGGGCTTGTCTATACTTTTCAGCACAGACTATCATTTCTTCAACGGAGCTAGGAGCTCTTTCTCTCAGAAAAACCGCCAGGTCTCTTGAAACGCTTTGAATTAACTGCTCACGCAAAAGAAGATCTCGTAATCCGTTGTATGACTTTTCGAAAGTTCCACCCATCGGTCAGCTATACTTATTAATCTTGTCGAGAAGGATATCATTGACTCTCCCATTTGGGGTCGAATGCTTCTTAGTCGTTCACGATAACCTTCCTCTGTGCACTGGAATTTAGTTAATAGTTCTCTTTTTAGTTTTTCGTATTCAACAGATCCCTGAATACAAAGAGCATGGTAAAGTTTAAGAGATTCTCCCTGAAGAATGGCTGAAAGGTGGAGAGGCCATAGATCCTTTGGCCATCGAAGGGCGTTAGCATGTGATTCAAATCGATATAAAAATGAGTCTATGTCGTCGAGTTCTTCCTTAAAAAGTGGAAGTTTTGGGGTTAGTCCTTGGAAATTTCGACCTCCACGGCCGGGTTCACTGTCGTTGTGAATTATCCTTTCGCTGTTTTCCAACCGTAGCTTTTCTAATTCAAATTCTCTTCTCTCTCTTTCGGTTCTCTCTTCTCTCTCTGCTTTCTGTAGTCTCTCTTCTCTCTCTGCTTTCTCTAGTCTCTCTTCTCTCTCTGCTTTCTGTAGTCTCTCTTCTCTCTCTGCTTTCTCTTTCTCTAGTCTCTCTTCTCTCTCTGCTTTCTCATCATCATCATCATCATCATCATCACATTACAACGGATGCTAAAACTTATCTACTGAAGAGTAGACCTGTGCGACACCTTCCTACCAACGAGGAGTGTAGTGACTACACCAGCAGAAAGGATACAGCTGGTATCTGTGTGGAGAACAGACCTTGGACACATTGGCATCTTATACATAGCGGTCGTGAAAACATATCTACTGAAGGCTAGACCTGAAAGACATCTTCCTACCGACGAGGAGTGTAGTGACTACACCCGCACAAGGGGGATACAGCGGGTGCTGCCTTGGACTGCGAACATTTTGATCTCCAGCTTTAACGTTACGCTCGTTTGGACATAACCGGTTTGGGGATTCGTTTGGGTATAATTCGCCGGACAACAGACCGTACCGACGATACACCATCTTAGCTATATCTCATCCATCCGTCGGACTTCTGTACCTATAGTGCGTGTGTAGACAGTAGGCAATAGAACAGTTTTAGTGTTTTCTTTCTCATTTCATTACAATTCATTTTTTTAATACACTAAATGTGTTAATTGTTGGCCGGACCTTTTTGTTGAAAAAGGTGGAAGAGGGCTGCGAGCGAAGTTTACATATAGATGTTTACACGCGCTCGCATACATTTGTAATGCACACTCCTCAAAACGTTACAAAGATCATCATCACCTTCATCTTCATCTGACAGTTTCCTGCCATCTGGGTGCAGCACACAGACAGTAGCTGCCGAGTTTTCTTTATTGCACTGTTCAAGAAACGTTTACACTTCTTCAATGGAAACACACTTTCTAGGCGTGTGTCAGTACACAAATAAGATAAATAAGACTTATGTCAGATCAACTCATTGTAAGCATTCATCATGTCAATGTTCTATTGACAGGACGATGTGACATGACACGATATCACCTTTTTTCGTGTACTTGGAGTGAACTTTAGCAAAAAGGAAACGTGTATAGTGTGGTGACATGACATCAGTCTCTCAGTGTCTACAATCACTACACGTGTAGACGCTGTCAACTGTAGCCAATGTCACAAAATATCTTCAAAGCCACAAACCACAAGCTGCCGATGACACTGTACATGGCACATGGCAAACTCCTCACAATGACTACGACAGTCAACTCACAGGCTCCTTGTATGTGGCATTGGTCACGTGATTGCTTCGATACACCATAGAGGTCTGTAATCCTCTAGACCAGGGATGCCCAACCTACGGCCCGCGGGCCATATCCGGCCAGCGACGCGGTGCCATCCGGCCCGCGAAACTTCTGCCCACAGTGCAGAAAATCGGCATGTTAGTAATAAAAAAAAAAAAACACGAAAAAAGGGAAGAAGAAGTATTTATCCCCACGTAAGGGCGTTTCCCAATCTTTTTTTCGATGGACGAACATTTCGATTCAGTGCTCGGACTTGGTGTCTCTACGATGCAGCCGGACATTCAGAAGTTGGTTTCGGGAAAACAACTTCAAATATCCCACTATTTGCTATATAATTAATGGTAAGTACAACTTGTTTCTAATAAAAAATGGTATCTGCTCTATTTTTTTTTTAAATTTTTTTTTTGTATTTTTGCGGTGAAGTGGCCCGCGACACGGCTGTCCGAAATGGATATGGCAAAAAGGTTGGGCATCACTGCTCTAGACCAGCAGTTCTCAACCTGTGGGGCGCGACCCCCTGGGGTGAAGGCGCGACCTGCTTACAAGGGGGGCGCGAAGGTGGTCATTTTTTAAAAGTTTCTTATACTGGTATTAGTGAAATTAGCTTACATTGCTAGCTAAGGGGGGCGCGCGGGCGTACATTTGTTCGTCAGGAGGGCGTCACAAGTAAAAGGTTGAGAACCGCTGCTCTAGACAGAACACTGGGAGACAAGGGTTAATTAGGGACTATAATGAACAGTAAATATTGAAGCTGGTGAGACAGACACTCACAAGGTGACTGGAGACTAGTAGACAGACATTCTTGAATACTTTACTGTGTGAGACTTGTTCAGTCTGTGTGTCTCTTGTGTCTTATAAAGATGTTTATTTACAGCGCGTACACAACAATCAGCTACTAAAGAAATAAACAACATAAATAACTGGTAAGTGGCTCAAAGCTCAAGAGTGTTTAGTGACAAGGTGAGATGGAGGAGGTTGTGGGAGGATGTGATGATAGTAGACCTAACATTTTGTCATCTCAATATCAATGTCAGTCTTCCACTGAATGTCACCACACGTGCATTTGATATCAACATGTTATTTACACGTAAACACTCGTACAGTGTTAGTTGATGTTGTGATACTAATTGTACACAGTGTATCTTACCGTGCTACTAGTGTCTTGTACACGTGACGTGTCATGTGACTGTCAGGCCCAGACACAGTCACACGTCGTTTCCACCATTTGCCGAGTTTCTTTAACACGTGACTACTGACGTCACACGGTGTCTTGGGGTCAGATAACTGATCACAGCACAGACACACACCAGCGATGTCAGCGGGGTGAGTAGTTTTTAGACAGCAATGCAGGTCCTTTGACAGAATTTTGTGATATGAACAACTTTTGAAACATGTCGGCAAAAGAGCAGGTCACTACAAGTTTTAACATAAAAGAGATACAACTATTTATATTCCGGAACAACCTCTTTGGATCTGAAGGTTAGATAGATTGCTTATATATATTAAAATGTAACTGTACATAAAATGCTATTCAACAGGTAAAGATATGTGTATGTATATATAGGTAGAAGTATAACGAACATACCTGTATATGTATATTATTAATGTTTCTTGGTATGAGACAATATGCCTGATTTTCTTATTATAGGTTCAAATTCCATGAAAATGTCGATTTGCCTATAGATTGGCGTAGACATACTGTATTGTACTGTAAATAGTGTAGATATTTCACACCTGTAAATGTAACATTTTAGTGATAGGTGTTTAATTACATGTCTGAGGATCGTGCTTGGACATCAAAAAATATCAAAAAGACGCAACAGGAAAAGAGCCACCATCGTGTACAGAACACATTGTCATGTCAAGTACGACGAATGAAATTTCAGGTTGAATGATCGTCATTGCCAGTTGACGGTCGAGTGGGACGATTGTTCGGACACCTGGACAGATCCGTGAATCGATAGTTGATCGGTTCGGATCGGATGAGGATTGAATGGGAACAGGTATCCCATGCAAGACCATAGCTCGCCCTACATTGCAGGACAACAAACAGAGGGCAACACTAACAGTGACTGCTGTGGTGTCCCTCACTAAGGGATACACTGCATGTTGAGCGATACTCACGTGCAAGCACGCACTCACAAGCTCTGTCTCACGATTAGTTAACAACTTGCTGGTACAACCTAACTAGGCCAGATATGGCTGATGGTGGAGTCAGAGAGCTTAGATATAGAGAGGGTTCACTCGCGACCGGCGGGAAAACTCGTCGGTTAGAGTCGGTCTTTCGTAATGGGATGCTAAGAAACAACATGACACAAGGCGATCGTTTGAGGCAAGGTGGGCAATTTCGCTCTGCAATAAACTGTCAGAACTCCAGATTTAAATCAACCTCTAAAGAAAAACGTTTCCACAATTTCCCAAAGGACGATGAGAGGTAAGCTACAAATTTATTCTCAAATTACGATCCATAAGTGTACTGTAGTTGAGAGCAGTCTACTACAACGCGTTTGCTTGATTTCTGTGGTTATTAAAACGACTTTACTGATTATATTGTGAGACTGTGTGAGGAATTCTCACTTATCTGATTACAAACCTATTTAAATTTGTTATAGTATTTTCATTTAAGGCATTCGTCACTGGGGTGAGGTGTTATACAAATATTTGTTATTAATATATTGAAAAAATTATTACAACAGGTGCAAAATATGGATGACCTTTACGAGAAGGAAAGATTTTGACCGTCTTACACCATCTGACGTGTATAGAAAAGGATAATTTCTCTGCTCGGATCATTTTGAGGAAAGTCAGTACAACTGTCCAACCCAAAAAAAGTCTTGTCTGGAATGCAGTCCCCACAATGTTCTCCATTCCAAATCTACCATGCAAGGTTGATAACTTATGATTATAAGATAATAATATATTCCAATATATATTACTAAGCCATATTTTACCATCATGGGATTTTGTGTCTGTCATATTTTATTTTTTTAATTCACATTAATCATGAGAGATCACTCTAACTGGCACATAAGGCTAATGATGATCATAGCTTGCACTGCAAAAGGTCTGTTTGAATGTGTGTGTGTGTTTGTACGGATTCTACATATAGATTTATTGGATATTTTGGTTACTGTTAACTCCTTTTCATTATGCTAATAGGTGCAAAATCTGTAAATCACATTTCCATGTACCTGTATTTGTAGGTAACTTCTTTAAGAAAGCGACCAATGGACAGAATGTCCAAACCTACCTCTGCAAAGCAGCCCAGGATTTCACAGAAAGCTGTAGTCTTGCAAGGTAATTGTTTTTAAATCATATATATCTTCTTGCTATTTTTCATTCATTAAGAAAATGTATAAGATGAGGGGTGATATTGTCCAGTACATTATAAGCATCTTTTTTATACATCTGTTTGCAGAAGAACAAGCAGATATTGCAGTTGAGCCTGCATGCTCTATAACTGTGCCAGATTCTCCTACAAAAGCTAAATTAAAAATGGAGATCACAAATCTTATAGAAAAACTGAGCAGCCTGATGGAAGATTGAGACAGTTAAGATATTAGAGTGTGCCTATTGTAAAAATATTGACCAGTTACTTCCTGGGAAAAAAGTTAAATCTCAGTTGATTCGACTTCTGTGGGAAGAGCTAAAAAGCATTGACCTCTGTTGTCCACTTGGTGCGTGGGATCTGAAAGAAAGTGTGATTAATCTATTTATCAATGTTCGCCTTCATTTTTCTCTTAAAGATAGCTCTGTGTCTTCTTTGAAAAAGGAGCAAAAATAAATCGAAAAATGTTGAAGTTACATCATTTGTAGCTTTAAAGCTAAAGTAATTTAACATTATTTTAGAACAGTGTGAAAGAAAATGTTATAAATCTTTATTCAAAGTACATGTGTGAATTATCCCTTTTGAGTATCTGCTTGCTGTATATTTCATAGTAAGCATAGCTGTTATCTTTAAATTGTCAACCAATGTTCTTACAATAAGGGATATGAATGTACATAAATATATACATTATTATTAATAATAGTATTATGATTTGTTATTAATTATGATTATTATGATTATTATGATTTGTATGAGAATTTATTGCTGCATGCTTGTATGTAAACAGAAATCTGTATGTCTCAGTATGTGAGCAAATTTTCTGAATGTGCTATGTTTATATTCATGTGTAAGTATGTTTTTAACTGCTTTTCTCATATTCATAAATTCTCATAAATTAGATTTTTATGGATTTTAAATAAATGCAAATTTGTGCTCATGGATGTGCTGTTTGAATTTATAAAAGTTATCCTTTTAAATATAGTCAGCTGTCATACATGTATTAAAACTCTCCCAAACAACCCTCATATAAGCGATTCTCATCAATAAAAGTCACAAAAATCTGTTCTTAGATAAACGTCATTTGATATCGCAAACACCTAGACATTTACTCCAAAGATAAACACAGCTAGCGACGACTTTGTTTAGTAGTGCTTGATAGTAGCAACTGCGCGTAGCATATCATTTCGAAGGGACGCAACTCCGTCACTACTTTTCTTAACAAGTAAGGATAAAGAAGGAGTGCACCCTCTCTACATCTAAGCTCTCTGGTGGAGTATCGCTACATTCCACCGACATCCGGGTACCTACTATGTCTGTACAGATGATAAACTTATCAGCTCGGTCTGCACAGGTCAGTCGGATCATTTGCACCCACACTTTCTCTCTCTACCCTCCAGATGATTTGCGAGCGGCCAACAGTAAATTTCCACCTTCGATGGTGTATGCGTTAGTGACTGCATGTTACCAAAGTTTCTCTCTCACTTCCGGTATTTCATTGGGAAGCCGCTACTTGTCTAACTTCACTGCCTCTACCCTGGTACCAGACATTTAAGATGCTTTTTGGCAAGCGACTAACAAACTAGTTTATGGCCACCTACTACACAAGCTAACTTTATTATCCAGGTGGCATAAAATGTTGTTTTTTTTTCTTTCTTTCTAGTCGTCAGCTACTATCTACATAAGTCAGACAACACTGACATAACTTTACTAAATACAAAAGCAGTACGAAAAGGAAAGCAAAACAGTTATACAATATATCCACTGTATGTACAATATTCAACATAACATAAACATAATCCCATATATTCTTTTGAAAATAGGGAGACTGATCCTTACCTCAGTGAGTTGTGAGTCGTGAGAGATGGCCTGCTGTACCTGGTCAGTCGTGAGGTTAGGGACGGCGATGGTCTTGGTGATGCGCAGACCGGGATAGACATCAGACACCAGGTGAGACAACATGGCCTCCGCTTTGTTCAGCTGTAACATGGCGTCTCTCAGCTTCTTTCTGATGGTCTTGACAATATCCTCCTGTGACATTTTAAGGTCGTTTGTAATGTCACCGAACGACATCACATTGCAGACGACAAGACCGTAATGTCGGTGAATAAGAAGCACATCAAATTTTCCCTGTTTCCAGTTGTGTGGCAAGTCAGGAGGCAGGCTGGAGGCTCGGGGTAACTGGGCAGCCGCCACAGAAAAACAAGGTTCACTCAGATATTGTCCAAAGTCAAGCCGAGTGATTCCAACTAACACTTCTTCTGTCTTTTCTGACAAACTCTGAAGACATAAGAGAACTTGTTTCGTGGCTGTGTCATGTCTAATGTCGCTGTCCTGGGCTGTAGCAGGGTGAGAAATGGAAGTCTCAGCTGTTTCTGATGGAGTCATCACCGGCGTGTATGAAGTTAATACAGCTTGATGTTGTTGTTCATGTGTTTTGGATGACTTCAATAAAGATCCTATTTTTTTTAAGAAGACCCCTTCGTTTTCGAGCTTTTTCAAATGGGGAGTCAAGAACCATGACATCCTGACCAGCAATGGTCTGTCTAGTCATCGGCACGCGGTTGAAGTAGACAGGAGGCAGGAAGTAGGCGCGAGACTCGAGGTCAGGGTACGCGGCCTCAACCCACTGGAGCCAGAATGTCTGAACTTGTGCTGACAGTGTGTCCTGTATGTAAGCAAGAACAGTTTACTTGGGTCAACACTGTTCACCTTTGTATCTTTTTTCATAAATTGCGATTAAGTCATTGCGTTGTCAGAAAAGTGATGCATACTTCTATATTTGTCTGAAGACTGTCTTTATCGACCAAAAGCTAACAAGGTGCTCATTTACAGCATTATTTTAACTGAATATTACACCACACCAAGAGTTTAGAAGAGAGAGAAACGAGTAGAAGTCTGACGGATCAAGGTTTTGCGAGTATGGCGTGTGTTCAACACATCCCATCCAAGCTCCAATAAATTGTGATTGCTGATCAATCTTGTGTGTGATTTCGCTTTGTCGTGCAGGAACACGACTTCTTTACGATTAACGAGAGCTGAATGATGGATTCCTTCAAACTGTTCAATTTTTAGGTGCTCGAAAAAACGCGGAAACTTTAAAAGCCGACCACACATCGCTCTGATGAATGTCTGCTTTCGATGTCTGATGTGAATCATGATGTCGGCAACAAGACCCTTTGTACAACTCATTGTTGTAAACAATTCACTCATCACCACCAGTGATCAGTCACTTCAAATAAGAGCGATTTCTTCCCGTTTAATAAACATATCGCAGATGTTCATACGCGCCGTTCATGAGGAACCCAAGTATCGAGCTTACGTATCGCAGTTTACTCAAGTTATTCAGGTAAACGCTTCCATGATGAATGTTCAATGTTTCTGCAATTTCTCGTGTCGTGTCACGTGGGTTTCTCTCGACCAATGCCTTTATTATGACGTCATCAAACGGTGAGCCTTCATGACCAAGACTGACGTCACCAGCTCGGAATTCGTTAACCATCGTTGGCGCTGATGTTCGTGTGGAGCATTGTGACTAATCTTTGTGCGATTTTTTCAGCGGTTTTTTTTTTTACGAAAGTAAAACAGTAAAATATGGCGAAAATGCACAGCTCGGTGTTTCATCTTCAGCTTGTTGTAAATTGTCTAAAACTCAACCAAATCGCTCAATTTTTGTTATCGAATGAACATGTTTTACAACTGTCGGCTGTCAAATGAGAAACACTAGCAGAGATGTGAACGACTCTCGTACTTCCGAAAATAAATTAAGTCCATCGGTTGCACATCTGCCTCGTGACTCTTCCGATAACCCAATAGCAACGTAGTTCACGTGATACAAACAATTTTATGTTAAAATGTTGTTGACATCTTTCAGCTTTCCAGCCTTTTAATCATAATTTTACTACAGTCTTCCAACTCATGATTTGAGTAATGATAATTGTTGTTAATTTGTTTTAAGTTGCTCTCTCGGTATTTTGGTGATTAGAGTTTTTATTGCTGATCATTGTTTCTATTGTTATACCTTTTGTTGTAGCTACAGCCATTCATTGTTAGCTACCTTGGTTCACTGTTAGCTATCATCATCCTTTGTTACTATTTTCACTTTAAGTTGTTGCTGTTGATTGTAGTTTCTACAGATGTGTTTTAACAGCTTATTATAGCCCTCGTCTACTCATGGTAGTCACTACTACACTAACCTGAGCACCAGTCACCTGACGGATGAATCTGACCACCATCTCGATCTTAGATGGGACACCGCGGATGATGACAATCTTCATACCTGGTACAGGTGAGGTGTATGGGTCGAACTCTATATCAGTGCCTGTCTTCTTACTGATCTCTTCGATCACTAAGAAGCATGGGATGCATTTTAATTGTAAATAATTTGTCACTCTAAATATGGCTACTTATTGTGTCACTTTACTAAACCAAATCCAAATTTAAATGTATTTTCATCAAAAACTACTGAACATTTCTTTCGTCTTTATTTTACTCACTGTCCTTATAGTATTGATTTCTCGAGACAACTACTGCGTGAAGTCCTTTACAACACGTGAAATGAACACAACTCACTGCGACCTTTTAGCACATTTGCTTGTCGATCACAACTCACCAACATCTGTAAGAGCCCCGTGTATACAAACACAACTCACCATCATCTGTAAGAAGTTCAGCCTGTGCATCAGTCACGGCGTGTAGGTAAACTTTGACCCGACATCCACCAGCGGCCTTCTGGCGTTTGACCTGTTGTTAGACACAGGAGAAAGAAATTATAATCAGGACATTATGTATGTAAACTTTTATAAAAAGTTAGTGACATGATGTGAACGTTGAGGTATTGACATAAAAAGAGAAGCGCAGCAGTTGATGTCACGTGACTGTATTACTTGACAAAAACTCATAAAATTCTTTCCCACGACTAGGACATCAGTTAGAATGATAAGTGTTGATGAAAAGGTCGGTGACTTCCTGCGATTCTTTGGGTACAGCCTGCTTTAGTGGACGACACTTCTACAAGACTGCTGTTATCAGGCAGCTCACCCTCCTCAGATCACACACTTCACTTCGTGTTCGTCGTCATGACGACTGACAATCACAAAGTCACGTTTAGTCACAGACCGTTGTCGTCTGAGTAAATGAGAAGTGGAGAAGGTGGGCGGATGTCGAGTGATTTGTGTGTGGGGTGTCCAGGTGTGCGTGTGTACAAGCATCTCACGACTGTCACCTTCTCTTTGATGTAACGGCTTCGTTGAAAGGCTCTACCAGTATAAATTGTGAATCTGCAATATTTACTTTCGTACTGGAGTAGTCTGACCATTAACACAGTTGAGGTTTCTGAGATTTTCTCGTGTTCTGATTGTGACCAGAATTGTTTGGAGGAAGGTGATCTGCTTAATATTGTGTTAAGTGTGTCAGTTATTGCTTTCATTCAGCAAATCTTTAAGTTTCGCGTCTTCAGATATTTTTGGCCAATCTTGTGAGTTGTGAATATTCATGTTCTTTGTATAAAGTAAATGGCTGAATGTACATGATAAGTTGGGGAATATTACGAAATTTTATAGCCAAAATTATTTTTAGATTTTTACAGCTGTATTTATCTCTCGGTAAATGATTGCACTACCGCAGTAAATTCTCTTTAATTTTTTTTTCTGATGTCTTTACAAACTCTTGTCCATCCTCATCATATCGTCTGATTCGCCTGATAAACAGAGGACTGTTGTTACAACATCTGAAACGAGAGTCTGATAATGCTGTTTAATGATGAATAAATAAATGATTGCGCTGCTCACACTCCGGCAATACTAGTCAGTAGAGGCTGTGTAGCTGTCATCACAACATACCCGCCAGTAGATGATGTCCTCTTTGTCTCACCTGTTGTGATGAAGGTGGCTGAGGTCCAGACATGGCTAGAGATGGCTTCCTCTCATACAACAAAGTAAGATGGAGACAGGAAACCCATTTTGTTTCTCCTCAGCACTGAGTCAGATGGAAACTGTCAAACCTGAGCATCATGGACCTGTTTAGAACAGAGATTTCATTGTTCTCCAGCAGTGTAGTATAATGTCACTGCTGTATGAAGCATGGTCATGTAATTGCAACTTTACTTTACATTAATTTCTGGAGCCCGTCATTTGCCAAACTCAGCAAGAAAACTTAATTCATCCAAATTTTAATTCGACTTTAGTGACCTCGGAAGATCATCAACCTTCACCTCAATCAACAATCGATGTACAGTACCACAAACTCTGAGGTGTTGCTATCGACAACACTTTTCACGGTCCTAACACATTTCTGCCACAAACAAATACATTTCCAATAAAAATTTGAACATGTCAAGAATCAAATATTTCCTAGACCTTCACACACACAAATTTTGTATAAACCCATATTCAGTGTCAAGGTTGACCTTGATGACGATTCGCTTCCTCAGCCTGTGACGGCGAAGAAAGTATGAGCTCGTGAGAATGGAATGAGTATGTAGTTGTGTGAGCGACTTCAAGTTTCCGGAGGTGAAAATTCAGTTAGGACTAAAGCTTGGAGTCGGTTCAGGACTTGTTACAAAACATTCGTCTGCTCAGGACACACTGCGAACACCGAGGAGACTGCCACTTCTCCCCGCTCCCGTCAAGCGAAAAACCACAGCGAACACTCTTTCCTTTGTTCTCTAACAAAAATAATTCATCAACACTAGAATAAAAAATCCAGCCGGCCATCTCTGGGGCGGCACGCCGACAAACAGACAGATGACAACGACAACCCCACAAATTGCTGTCCCCTTCCTGGCTAAAAAATCATTTAAAAAATATAACACTGCAGGATTGTGACAACGAGAAAGGTAAATCAGCGCAGGGTGCAAAGGAAATTAAGAACTATAAATATATAACTATATAAGAAGAAGAAGAAGACAACTTACCTGCACTTGTTAAGTTTCAGGAATGAGTCACTGAAGACGCCCCCTAGTGATATCAGTGTAGTGAGATATGCTACAGTATCAGGTGTAGCATGCATGATGGTACAGTATCACATGACACGTGCACGTGACACTTAGGGGAGATAAAGGTGTGCGCGCGCATGTGAGGACATTTTCGGAAATGAAAATAGAACGTGAGATAGCGGTAGTCACGCATGATATCAAGTTATCAAGGACAAGCCAAGTTCTCATCGAAAGCTGAACTTATATAGGTCCTGTATGGGTTACCTATATTGACGGGGGAGAGTACTCTGACAGCAACCAAGGGCCATAACCTCTAACAATGGCAATGACTTCTAGCCAATGGCGTACTACGTGATCGGAAGCGCGCATAACAAAAAGCTTGGCTGCCATTTGCAAACTTGTGTTTCTACACTTTTCACAACAGGAATTAAGCTTCTTCAGCGGTCAATTCCAATACTGATACATGTGTTTGACTCTTCGATAACAGTAAGTATAATTTATATACTCTAAGTAGTATAGTTATTGAGACTTTAATTCCAGAAATGTCCAAGTTCAATGCAGAACATCATGCTAAGAGAAGAAAGATTAGAGTTAACATTAACGCAATAAATGCAAAAGTTTTCCAGACAGAAGTAGAAATCGAGCTCAGCAGTTCTGAACTCTTGCACTTTGATAATTCTTTAGCCGTTAACGATAACTGAATCAAGAAGTCTGGTCTCAGAGTCTTCATGATAGCATCTATATTTAGTCCATCAAATCTGTTTGAGTGTTCTGATCATTTGAACAGGAATCTTCTATGCCGCCATGTAAAACTCTCTTCGCAGGCACTTGAGCAACCAAAATCACTTTCACACAATTTGTCTTCCTGGCTTGTCTCTGTCTCGACCACGTCACACACTGACGTCACCGCCTCACACACGGTGTTCACGCGCGTTCGAGCAACACAAAACACAACGATCTGTCCGTGAGCTTCTCGTCTGATCTTTACTAAAAATAGCCCGCTGTCGTCTTTGCCGTAAGGTTTCTTTTCTTTTGTCTCTTACTTATCCTCTCTCTTGGAGGATAGATGGCAACAGGTCGTATACACACAAAAAGCAAAATAAAAATTAACTTACTTCCATTATTCCCGGTCCCTGTAACCACACGTACAGCAAGACCTCTCCTCTCACTGAGTTCACCGCCTCTCTCTCTATCTGTCGTCTGCTCTCTTCCTTTTTCTTTTCTCAAACGTCAAAACCCCAAAATTGCGTCAAATTATGACGTCAGATTATGACGCCAGACCACGACGCAGCAACCTCGCTCACACACGGTTAAGGGCGATAATCGCTGCCTACCTGTCCCTAACCACCTGCTCCTAACGGTCTCACTGCTGATTGACTTTTGCTTCTTGCTTGCAGTATGTAGAGTAGTGACAGATGCATTAATTCTTTAGCGAGACACAAGCCTCAAATATCTGATTTTGGAAGTCTCAGCTTCTGAGCAAGAAAAATAATAAATAAAAAGATACATCTACAGGAACATTTTGTTTACTGCAGGCCTGTTTACACATCCTTGTATACCGCAGACGACCATGATAACCGATCAGTTGCTAGCAAGCTTGTGTAACCACTGCTTTAGTAGGGTAAACAAAATGGCCGCTGAAGCAGCTCGCAACAACTGATGACGTCATCACCTCGTACTGTCATTATATTTTCTCAAAACACGAAGTCCAGTCCCTGTGTTTTGTTTACACAATAACTAGTGTCAATAAAAATATCGTACGTCTACACACTGGGTCTTGTTTACACAACGACAGTGTTTAAGTTACAAAAATTGTATTATCTACTTTTCATCGTCTGAAGTAAAGTAATCATTCTCGAATATATTATGTATTGATGCTATCTTCTTTCAGAAGTGTGTGTGTGTAGTAGTAGCAGCAATATGTAAACATGCGCGTTTGCGTGTCATCATATACGTGAGAGGTGTGTGTCGTGTTTATATCAATGTTTATGTAAGAGCGAGACAGCAACAGACGTATATAAACTTCGTGGTTATAAGTTTAAAACACGATGTTGTCTACTGCAAGTGTTAAACAAAGTGACAGGACTCGGACTAAACACAGACACAAGTCGTTCATCAAAACTCGTTGATTGGTTCACTAATAAGAAGACAACAAACACTACAGGACTCAAGGACACAACACAGGTTTTACACGGGAAGCTCTTTTGCAAAAAACAAATTTTAAATTGGTTTTACAAATATTGTTCTAAATCGTCTGCAAACGTTGCATGGGCGTTTTAGGTTTTTTTAATAAATATTTTTCTTCTTTCTCTCAAAAGATGTAAACTGTTCTATACAAGTTTAAAAGGCGATGACTACAGAATCTCGGAATCAGCTTCAAATAAACTCCAAATGTTTACAAGCAAACGACAGATGTCATGATGAAATAAAACGACAAATTACTATTTTTATCAAAGTGGACAGGATTTTGAATAAACTGATATAAACAAAATGAATGAAGAGACCGAAATGATGACAGCACAGATCAGAAGAAAACAAATTGTTGTTAGAGACGCTGTGAACGTTTATCAATGAACATGTATTGAACAGTTCACTTGTAAACTTACTGTACTCGTGTACATTACACCGGTGTTCAAAATAAATACCGTCTAACCCGTGGTCGAGTCGTCTTAACGCGGTGTTCAAGTCGACCTGTTGAGTCACGTGATCACACTATACAGCATTCTTATCTCGCTGTACTTATTGTGCTCACCACAGTAGTCACACATGTAGCTTTACATTTGTGTAATCAGATCCGCTATGTTTCCATGACTAGCAAAGCATTGTGGACCATCGGTTAGTCGCGGCTTCCTACAAATGCTGGCGTCTGTCAGTCCCTCCATCTTTGTTGTTCCAGGGAAGAGGAGAGAAGATACGAAGGAGGGTTTTCACTTCAATTCTAGTTCCTAGTCGTGGGTGGGCTTTATAATGTTATAGTAATATTAATTTTTGAGTTATTGATAAAACCTGAATCAGCATCATCAGACGTGAATACTAGTTTTCTTTCACACGGAAAACGAAATGATGAGAGTAATGTCCCTTGGCCTAACCGGCAAGATGTCGAGTATCCTCGAACGATGACTTCGACGAAACCGATCATGTGCGCATTGGAATTTTCATTATTGTTACTTTCAGTGGACAGGTGGGCCGCAAGCTCGATATTTTTTTGCGACGGCTTGGCTACAGCACGTTGGGGTGTAGCTTGCAAAACAAAGACTTCACTCAAACCTCTCCTTATGTCGGCAATCTTGAAACTTTGGCTTCCGGCTACACTGCGTTGCTCAGGGACCGCTAGCTTTCGCTAACCGCTAAATTCGCTAGGCTAGCTTTGCTCGATTCGCTACGTGCTATGCAACACGCCACTGCTGTCCACTGTCGTTTTGTCTCGTTTGTAGATCAACGTCGGCTTTTGGTTTCTCCTACTCATCTGTGATGTTTGTTACACAAATTACCTCTGTTTAGGATGGTTCTTCAGTTCTTGTGTTGCGTCACTTCCGACAACAGACATCTTCCTTCACTAACGGCTACTGTCTCCTCTTTTTCCATCTTTGTACTTTGGACTGAACTTGATTTTGTGTTTCCTTTACTGACACTTGTAGTTGTTTTAGCATTGGGGACCAGTGTGGACTATAGTACAACAGTGTGGGCCAGTATGGATCAGTGTGGACCATTGTGTCTAAAGACTGACAAAAGTCATGTCAGGCAAATCAGCAACAAAGCATTGAGCTAGTGGTCACATATTATTAGTGTATACATCTAGTGATTGTATATATATATAATAGAGCTAGTGGTCACACATACCTTGCGGAGTGTAGTGCATGCTTGGGAATACTTACATACCAAAGATGTGAAGGGTAGCCAGGGATGGGCAAGCTACTTTTAATTTGTAGCCGGCTAGGCTACAACTACTTTTTTTCAAAATGTAGCCGGCTACACTACAGCTACAATTTTCCAAAAAGTAGCCAGCTACTTTGGGCTACTTTTAAAATGTAGCCAGCTTCTTTTGGCTACTTTTAAAAGCGTGATGTTATAACAAGTTAGCTGTAGCCAGCTGGCTGTAGCAACATACACAAACATCAAACATACACACAAAACACTATTACTTGCTTTACAAAGTTTTTATTATAATAATGAAACGGAGAACTGCGATTATACCGACAATTTTATTTAGTGAATCCATAAATGCTTTCATTCATTCCTTGCCCCCTTCCTCCCCCGGCCTTTTTCACACAATAAGTACACGTATTTTACGATTATATTAAACATTTCTGGATCTTTTTTCTCATCCTGTTTTAGTGACAAAAGAAATTATATAAGTTTTCCGATAAACATTTGTTTTCTATAACTATTTGTTCCCTATTACTTAGAAATGAAAACTAAAAAGATGCTTAAGTATCAGGTACCTGGTGGAATTTTTAATAAGAATAAGTTAGGTTATGTGGTGATGAAAAATGTCAACCTCTTATCAATACTGTGACAATGAACAACAGACCATTGAAATAAATGAGTTTGCATGGAATATAAGTAAAACACTGCTTAATCTAATTTAGGCAAGCAGATCATAAGGCATTTTTTTCTAACACTGACACTGAAAACAAAGAAAGGAACACAAACTAATTGTTTCCAAAAGCTGATAGGGTGAAAAGTATAGTCCTGGCATACTAGAATAGGCTTTAATTATATAGTAGGATGTCAAATGTAGCATATAAACACTGAATATATTTTTCAAAATGATCTGATACAAGATATATTTATTTTAAATCTTTAAGCTTGAATTTCTCTGTTTGTCGTTTTTGACATCCAGTCCTAAACTATAAAAACATATTTCTCAAGATTGGCTTGTGCTACAGCAGTAAAATTTTGCAATTTTTTTTAGAAATGCATAAGCTACAAAGTGATGCATTTGAGAATATGATATAAACATTACTTTTGATAAAATTAACATTATTCTAAATATTTAATTGCCACATTCACACTGAGTCGGGGGGGTACCATGTCAGATTTTTTATATCTCCTAGAAATCTTGAGATATCAAAACGCCTTATGCATCAGTTTTTTATCAGTGCCTCTAGTTTACAAAAAACCCAAAACCTTTGGTATATGACTTATGGTATTGTGTAAATTTGTTTTTTAAATGCTTGTACGTTTTGAAACAAAATCGTTGATTAAAGTCACAATTTTCACTTTAGGTACTCAAAACAGTTTTAAAGTGCTATATTTATGTTATTTTTACTCTATATTTAAAACCCTTAAAGATATTTAAAATATGGATTTTAATTTTTGGAGTGTACCGGTAACCTTAAAACAAATCTTCATTCTTTTAGTCCTTCATGGAATTGAATTTGACCAGAACTTTGGCCTCGAAGTTGCTGTCTGTCACCCTAGTGCGCAGCTTTGTCATGATAAGTCCTGCCAGACTGAACTATCTCTCAACCACAGCACTGCTTGGCAAGACGGTGTTGGTGCGCAAATAGAGTTGTTTGACCGTGGGCTATTTGTCCAGTTCACTGACATTCTGTGACAATCCAGACATCAGGAAGGTAGTTGTCTCAGGGGTGCCGGTAACTTCTTCATAAATGATGAAGTCTGCCTGTTCGTCTGTGCACTTGGTTGGGGATTGGACTGGCGTGTTGATCAATGCTGCCTCTGCAGTCAAGAGGGATCTGCATTTCTCACGCAGGGTTTGGTCCCCAGTCCACATCAACTTGCACCTGAAACAATAATATGCACAATAATTAATGCTTTGTTTAATTTGGTTAAAATTTTTTTCTTATTGTTTTTTAATTAATTTTCTAAAATGTACTGGTTTTTATGTACTTATTTTGATTTGTACGCAAGTGTCAAAAGACCAGTGACAGTGAATATTATGTTGGTTTTTTTTTAATCAACATCCCCCTCCCCCCCCCACCCACCAAAAGTTTATTTTTTAATTTATTTACGGATATTTGTATAGCGCTTATTCTCGTTTAATCTGAGCTCTAAGCGCTTCACATTCTTCTCATTCTCAAAAAGCAGTGACACAGAGTAGCTTATAAATGAAGAAAAATACATTGAAATAACGAAAACTCTCCCTCACCTTGGGTTCGACACAGTTGCAAGCAGGGTCTTGGTCCTTATAGGCATCAGCAAATCTGGTCTCCAACCCATTCAGGACAGCAGTAGCTAGGGGACCACAGATTTCTAGCTTGGACTTCTGTTGCTCGATGCGGATCTTGAGGGTGTTGAGCTGAGCAGGAGGTGTCCAAGCCCACGCACTTCTCGCCCTGCAAGTAATTGAGGCATCTGGCAAGAGGCCCCATCACCTGCAACAAACAAATAACAACCAAATGTTGAATCCTATTTTCAAAGGGGAAAAAAAGGGAAGCAACCACATACCTGTGTGTGTTGACATCTAACCCTGAACCAAGGGGAATAATTTGAAAAACGGTATAGCTTAGCTCAATGAACAATTTTGCTATAATACATAAAAAAAAAACTTACCATAACAAACTCTTTCATGAAGAGCTGGTCTCTGGGGTAAACCTTGGGAGGCCAAGGGCATCTGCTAACTTGGTCAGCTGCTCAGCCGTGAGGTCTTGAAGGCATTGGACGGCATCATACGTAGAATTCCAGCGGTTTGGTTTGGAATGATCATCTGCCGTCCCGTAGCCTCTTGAATGCTCTCTGTTGGACATATAAAAAAAAAAATAAATAAACACACATTACAAACACACACACTCAAAACATACAAATTAATTCTAAAAAGACTGGGTGGGTGGGAGGGGGAGGGGGAAGTGAAACAATTTTGTAAGTAAACAAATGAATTACCTGCAGCAGACACAACTCTGGACTGCTTATTCCAGACAGCTTGAGCTTTTGCAAACAGGGATCTGCTGACAGTTCGGAATGCACCGTCCTGAAGGGCAGCCTCACTGTCCTTGCTTGCGACCAGGTTAAGCGTGTGGGCTGCACAACGCTGGTGAGGGGGCAGTACAACAGATGTTGATTCCCCTGGCAGGAACTCCACAGAAGTGATGTTCTCCTCTTCCTCATCACTGTCTGAGTCTTCTGGTGACTGATCCTGACCAAACACCCTGGAAAACAAAATGCAACGGAAATCATTAAATAATCTGAAGTGCATTTGGCCACATAGAACAAACTACTTTTGTTTTTAAAAAAAATAAAGTGGTAACATAAGAATCTTCACATTGGAAGTACCTCGCCCACAGCCTGCTTGCTCATCCTAGATATATACAGCAGTACAGTAACGTACATAATCATCATAATACATGTACACACCTGAAAGCTTTCACGAAGTTTGATGCGTTGTCCGTCACAATGCGAACAACTTTGTTCTGGATCTTGTACTCTCTCAGGATGGAGTTGAGCTGCGTGGCTAGGACATCATGGGTGTGCGAACCTTTCACTCTTTTGCAGGCCAATGCAAAAGATTTTCTTTCATAGCCTTCCAAAAAATGGCAGGTAACTCCCAAGAATGACCTGAAACACAAGAAAGGAAAAGTAACATTAAAACTTAACCCTAATTTACATTGGCATCAAAATATTCTTTATAGATGAAAAACAAATACCAACTGAAATTAAACATTGAATTAAAAAATAAAAAAAAACTTGCCTTCGATGAGCAGTCCAGCAATCTGCAGTGATGCATACATGCTCCACATTCTCCAGTTCACCGATAATTTTCTTCTTCAGCTCAGCCATCTTTTCCTGAAACACAATGCACAATGCAATTTTAGCAGATGAAATTTGAGTTCTGTGACCAAGAACAAAAGACATTAATTGTGGATACATCACCCTACTTAAAATAAAACTAGTAAAACAAACAAAAAAGGAAGAAAAAAAATAGTAAAACTTACCTCCAACATTTGGTTCGCCGTTTTCCTGCTCATTAACTGGGTTTCCTGGCCAGTGAGTCTGGACACGAACTTTGAAAACTTCTCGTTCTCCAGCATGAAGAAGGACAGGTTGCATTCCAACAGGTAATCAAGGACGGCGGAATTGACGTCTGCTTTGCTGACGGTACTCTTGTGTTCCACTTTGAAGAGCTTCGAGACATAGGGTTGGTCGTCGTCTTCCCCTTTCCGCTTTCGTGACGTTTCCAGTCTTGAGTCAACTGCCTGGCAAGCAGTGGATGTTTCCTCTAAAATAAACACACGAAAATGAAACAAAATTTTAGAAGTCCATTCACAATCACAGGAAGTTTCTACCAAGCTAATTGTCATATTAAATTACTAGCATTAAATATAAAATCCTTCAGGCCACCATACTGTTCAAACGTCCTCCATGCTCTTTTCATACAAACAAACCAAAACACACACACACACTTTATGACAAAGACTAAATAGATAGTACAGAAACGGTAAAGACAGCAGTTTGATCAGTCGTCGCCCCAGCGGTAATCACGTTGATGCAACCCCTTACCTTTCCACAATCTTTACAACATGTACACTCCTCTATTCCAAAAGCAGACAAGCAAGAACATGAAGAATGAAGATCGATGAAAATCTCAACGAACTTACCTGCAAGTGCGTTCTCAAATTAAACGCCGACGTCTTGTTCGTTGAGTACTTCGTGCTGCTGCACCCATTCTTGCATTTGAAAGTATATATACCCACTCTCAGTTGCTTCACAAAATGTAAAGAATTTCAAGTAAGGCTCGAAACTGATGGGTACGTCCATCTTCGTTTTTCAAATCGCTCCCGCCACATGGACGACCCAGTACTTGCGGTTACTGAGCGTGCGAGTCACGTGGGTGTCTGGCTGTCAACACACCGAGCAGTGACAGCAGTGGCTGTCGTCGTCTTGCTGACACGCTATCGACGAATGGTCGTGAAAGTAGCCAACATGTAGCCAAGCTATGGCTACAAGCTACTTTTTTTTTAATTTGTAGCCGGCTAAGCTACAAGCTACAAAATTTGTAGCCAGCTACAGTAGCTGTAGCTAGGCTACAGCTACTCCCCATCCCTGTTGGTAGGAGTCTGGAGTATGGGAACATACACTCTGACCGTGGGCCGATGTCTTGTTCTCACTCGGCCACTCTGGCGGTACTCTCACCGTACTGAGTGGGGATACACCCAGGCGGATAAGATGCCACCCTGTCTGTCTGTTTGTCTCACGCATACAAGCTCACCCACTCAACCCCTCCCCCACACATCCTGTCTAACTCTTATCTACTATACATCTAGTATGAACCAGCGGAACAGTTAAGGTGTCTTTATTAAGCGGCTATGAACAGAGAGTTTCGAGACTTTTGGCATCATTAACTTTGTATTGGTATTAAAGGGATTCTAAAGGCAAAATAAAACTGCTTAGAATCGCGTACAGAATAAGATAAATTTGAATCTCGTCTATTTTCATGTCTGTTCATGTGGAAAACGTTGAAGGTTTTTACTAGAATGTTGTGTTTAATAAGAGAAATGACACGGGACTCTTTTCCACGAAAAACAGGTCAACAGCAAGTGTCAACCTTCCACCATTCCCCCTTACGATGCACTTGTCCGTTACAATTAACAAAGCAAACAGATTTTATTCAAATGACTTGTGCTTCAGTCACCACGACAGGCTACCTGAAAGATGTACCTGGTGTGTTTGTGTGATTTGATTATGTGTAAACTTTAAGATAGTGAGAGATTTGTGCGCACATTTTGTTTACATTCCGACACTCATCACTCTTTTCTTGAGCAATCTTTTCTATTCATTATTCAACACTTTTTTCTGACTCATCCTTGGGCGTGCGTTTGTGTGTGTGTGAAAGAGAGAGAGAAGAGATAGAAAGGAGAAAAAAAATCATCAACAACAAAAGTCTGGTGCAGAAAACATGAGACGTTTCTAACCACAAATTGAGGCCTAAGCCTGTGTTGCTAGTCTGTGTCCTGTTCTACCAGAGACACCGCATGAATGATGACAAACATACTTCACATATTGAACCTAGTCTGTTGTCATTAATAAAACATTTAATGTCTTGTAATTTCTATATAAACTTAACAAGACATGTCTCATTATCTGTACATACAGTATTTTGACAAATCTCCATTAAAATCATGTCAATGCTTTGGGAAAAACCCGATAACATAGACTTTGACAGCAACCGTTTGTTTATTGACGACCTGTCATGATTCCGCCATCTTGACATCCTCTTTATGATCAAGTTGATGAGGGGTAAGTCACATACTCTCAAAAATATATGCTTTTACCTTCTACTTGTTTGACTTAAAAGAAAGATAAGTCATTGTTATTTCATGTAGTCACACCAATGTAAGTGGAATGCAGTGAACACATGAACTACTTGAATACAGCGACACCACAGACTAGCGGACCTCAAGTGACGACAGACTGTAAGTGTTTCTGTCTTCAGTCATTAATGTTGTGAGCAGTAAGACACAGTATGGTTAATAATAGCCAATGTAATCAGTATGAACAGTAATGAGCAGTGTGAACAGTATCGTATGCAAAAATGTATCAACACAGTCTCTAATATTTGTACCTAATCAATCACACACACACGCGCGCGCGCGCACCTTGCGGTTTCTGTAGCTTTTATTTTTTACAGGGGGGGGGTTGCTAAGCCCACGCCCTACCCACCTCCTTGATGTAGGCTTGGGACCGACAGGTTACCCGAGTTGTTTCGAGGCGAAGTTGTCTGAAGTCCTGGCTTGAACTTATTCCGTTTTATGAAAATACTTCATGTGTTCCGGTTCACACACTCAGTGGGTACGCTGACTTCCCCTCTTTGCGAAGAGTTGTCTGAGATCCAACGGTTCTGCGTGTACAGTCGAGTGCCGACCTTCTGGTTCGCTTGTCCCCCAGAGCCTGTGCCTACACATGAATGAATGAATGTAATGTAATAAAAACTGCAAACTCTAGTACACTCGAGTTTCGAAACATTTTACTTTATTTTTACAAACTTTAAAAAAATTGTACCTACCGGGATTTGCGGCACAATCGTCACTGCGCGTACTCTGTGTGTTTTCTAGGAAAGGTGAACGACTGACCAGCCATTTAAATGTAGAAGCTGCACATTTACCCCTCCGGAAACTTGAAGTCGCTCACACAACTACATACTCATTCCATTCTCACGAGCTCATACTGTCTTCGCCGTCACAGGCTGAGGAAGCGAATCGTCCACAAGGTCAACCTTGACACTGAATATGGGTTTATACAAAATGTGTGTGTGAAGATGTAGGAAATATTTGATTCTTGACATGTTATCTTCGAAATGCATTTGTTTGTGGCAGAAATGTGTTAGGACCGTGAAAAGTGCTGTCGATAGCAGTTTCCATCTGACTCAGTGCTGTGGAGAAGCAAAACGGGTTTCCTGTCTCCAACTTACTTTGTTGTATGAGAGGAAGCCATCTCTAGCTATGTCTGGACCTCAGCCACCTTCATCACAACAGGTGAGACAAAGAGGACATCATCTACTGGCGGGTATGTTGTGATGACAGCCACACAGCCTCTACTGACTAGTATTGCCGGAGTCTGAGCAGCGCAATAATTTATTTATTCATAATTTAAACAGCATTATCAGACTCTCGTTTCAGATGTTGTAACAACAGTCCTCTGTTTATCAGGCGAATCAGACGATATGTTAAGGTTGGACAAGTGTTTGTAAAGGAATCAGAAGAAAAGAAATTAGAAAGAGAATTTACTGCGGTAGTGCAATCATTTACTGAGAGAAAAATACAGCTCTAAAAATCTAACAATCATTTTGGCTATACAAGTTCGTAATATTCCCCAACTTATCATGTACACTCAGCCATTTACTTTATACAAAGAACATGAATATTCACAACTCACAAGATTGGCAAAAAATATCTGAAGACGCGAAACTTAAAGATTTGCTGAATGAAAGCAATAACTGACAAACTTAACACAATATTAAGCAGATCACCTTCCTCCAAGCAAGTCTGGTCACAATCAGAACACGAGGAAATCTCAGGAACCTCAACTGGGTCAGTGGTCAGACTACTCCAGTACGAAAGTAAATACTGCAGATTCACAATTTATACTGGTAGAGCCTTTCAACGAAGCCGTTAAATCAAAGAGGTGACAGTCGTGAGATGTTTGTACACACACACACCTGGGCACCCCACACACCCGGAGACCTGACACACCTAGCCACTCACACACAAATCACTCGCCATCTTCCCACCTTCTCCGCTTCCCATTCACTCAGACAACAACGGCCTGTGACTACATGTGACTTTGTGATTGTCAGTCTTGATGTCGACAAACACGATGTGAAGTGTGTGATCTGAGGACGGTGAGCTTCCTGATAACAGCAGTCTTGTAGAAGTGTCGTCCACTAAAGCAGGCTGTACCCAAAGAATGTAGGAAGTCACCGACCTTTTCATCAACACTTATCATTCTAACTCATGTCCTAGCCGTGGGAAAGAATTTTATGAGTTTTTGTCAAGTAATACAGTCAACTGCTAAGTATCTCTTTTCATGTCAATACCTTAATGTTCACATCATGTCACTAACTTTTTATAAAAGTTTACATACATAGTGTCCTGTTTATAATTTCTTTCTCCTGTGTCGAACAACAGGTCAAACGCCAGAAGGCCGCTGGTGGATGTCGGGTCAAAGTTTACCTACACGCCGTGACTGATGCACAGGCTGAACTTCTTACAGATGTTGGTGAGTTGTGTTTATATACACGGGGCTCTTACATATACTGGTGAGTTGTGTTTATATACACATGAGTTCTTACAGATACAGGTGAGCTGTGGTCGACATGCAAATGTCCTTAAAGGTCCCAGTCAGTTGTGTTCATTTCACGTCTTATAAAGGACTTCACGCAGTAGTTGTCTCGAGAAAGCAACACTATAAGGACAGTTAGTAAAATAAAGACGAAAGAAAAAGTGAAGGGGGGGGGGAATTGGTGTTTTACGCCGTGCCAGCAACTGAGGCTATATTACGGCAAGGCAGCCAGCCCTGCAAACAGATGTCACGTGCAGAGAAAGATCAGCGTGCCCGAGACGAGAAATGAACTCAGGGCAGCCAACCTTCACTGTATTGGTGACAGGCGCTAACCGTTGCGCCACCGGACCGCTCAAAGAAAAAGTGAAGTAGTTGTATGATGAAAATACATTTAAATTTGGATTTGGTTTAGTAAAGTGACACAATAAGTAGCCATATTTAGAGTGACAAATTATTTACAATTAAAATGCATCCAATGCTTCTCAGGAAGAAAACGTCCACTTGAAGAAATCAGTAAGAAGACAGGCACTGATATAGAGTTCGACCCTTACACCTCACCTGTACCAGGTATGAAGATTGTCATCATCCGCGGTGTCCCATCTAAGATCGAGATGGTGGTCAGACTCATCCATCAGGTGACAGGTGCTCAGGTTAGTGTAGTAGTGACTACCATGAGTAGACGAGGGCTAAAATGAGCAGTTAAAACACACTTGTAGAAACTACAATGAACAGCAACAACTTAAAGTAAAAATAGTAACAATGGATGATGATAGCTAACAGTGAACCAAGGTAGCTAACAAGGACAATAGCTAACAATCAATGGTTGTAGCTACAACAAAAGATATAACAATGGAAACAATGATCAGCAATAAAAACTCTAATCACCAAAATACCGAGAGTAACTTAAAACAAATTACCAACAATTATCATTACTCAAATCATGAGTTGGAAGAATGTAGTAGTATTATGATTAAAAGGCTAGAAATCTGAAAGATGTCAACAACATTTTAACATAAAATTGTTTGTATCACGTGAACTGAGTTGCTATTGGGTTGTCGGAAGGGTCACGAGGCAGATGTGCAACCGATGGAGCTAATTTATTTTCGGAAGTACGAGAGTCGTTCGTATCAAAGTTAGTGTTTCACGTTTGACAGCCGACAGTTGTAAAACATGTTCATTCAATAACAAAAATTGAGCGATTTCATTCAGTTTTAGAGATTTTACAACAAGCTGAAGATGACAGACCGAGCTGTGCATTTTCATCATATTTTACTGTTTTACTATCGTAAAAAGAAGAACGCGGAAAAAGTCGCTCAAAGCTTAAACACAAATTCTCACAACACTCCACAGCAGGGATGCCCAACCTACGGCCCGCGGGCCATATCCGGTCCGCGACGCGGTGCCGTCCGACCCGCGAAACTTCTGCCCACAGTGCAGGAAATCGGCATGTTAGTAAAAAAAAAAAAAAACCGGAAAAAGGGAAGAAGAAGTATTTAGGGGCGTTTCCCAATCTTTTTTTCGATGGACGAACATTTCGATTCAGTGCTCCGACTTGGTGTCTCTACGATGCAGCCGGACATTCAGAAGTTGGTTTCGGGAAAACATCTTCAAATATCCCACTAATTACTACATAATTAATGGTATTTTTTCTAATAAAAATGGTATCGGCTCTATTTTTATCTATTTTTTTTTTTTGTATTTTTGCGGTGAAGCGGCCCGTGTCACGCATGTCGGAAATGTGTATGGCCCGCAGGCCAAAAAAGGTTGTGCATCACTGCTGCACAGGAACATCAGCGCCAACGATGGTTCACGAATTCCGTGTTGGTGACTTGGAGGTCATGGAGGCTCACCGTTTGATGAGGTCATAATAAAGGCATTGGTCGAGTGAAACCCACGTGACATGACACACAAATTGTAGAAACATTGAACATTCATCATGAAAGTGTTTACCTGAATAACTTGAGTAAACTGCGATACGTAAGCTCGATACTTGAGTTCCTCATGAACGGCGCGTATGAACATCTGCGATATGATTATTAAACGGCAAGATATCGCACTTATTTGAAGTGAATGATCACTGGTGCTAATGAGTGAATTGTTTACAATAACTAGTTGTACAAACGGTCTTGTTGCCGACATTATGATTCACATCAGACTTCGAAAGCAGACATTCATCACTGCGATGTGTGGTTTTGAAAGTTGCCTCGTTTTTTCGAGCACCAAAATTGAACAGTTTGAACGATTCCATTATCCAGCTGTCGTTAATCCTAAAAAAGTCGTGTTAATGCACGAGAAAGCGAAATCACACACAAGATTGAAAAGTAACCGCAATTTATTGGAGCTTGGATGGGATGTGTTGCACACCCGTTATACTCTCCATAGTTTGATCCGTCAGACTTCCACTTGTTTCTCTATTTTCAAAACTCTTTGTGTGGTGTAATATTCAGTTAAAATGTAGAGCGCAGTTTACGTTAGCTTTAGGTCAGCAGGTACCGCTGACAGTGCTTAGTTCCCTCCACCCCACATCCCCTTCCACCCCACGCGTGGTCGCGCGGCGCGAGACGGGCAGCAACAGCGGGTGACGTAGTACCCAAGCTGCCCTGTACAAAAAGCGGGCAAAGAGATGCGCCCGCGCCTTTTCTCTCGGTACTGGAACTGGTCCCCACCACCAATTGGTGCAACTTACCTTGTAGTGGTGTGGTGGCTTGTGTGCCTCGTCGACCCACAGAGCTATGTCGGCGGGAGCCTTGTGCTCCTGGCAGGTCCAACCAAGCCGAACAGGTCTGTCAGGGTAGAGGCCAGACTAAAATGTTGCACCCGGCAAGAGGATGGTCGTTAGCCTTGGACGGCAAGTCTCTCTACGAGAAAGACACTCGGAAAAGAAAAACTGACGCCGAAGACGGATGTGCTGGGCCATCGTGCGCTTAACGGCAGCACAACGCACTGACACTCGCATGGAATGGACAACGCTCACTCTAAACGATATGGTGCTTTGCCTGTGAGTCCGCCAGGCGGGCGAAGTGCCGGGCCTGCGCCTCAACAGGCCCACCCCATGATACTGGTGGTCACCACGCCCCGATGCGAGGAGCCAGGCTTCGGAGGCGGAGGAAATGGCTACTGGCCGAAAAGGAACAACAACCACAGAAGAGACCCTGAGGCTCTCAAACATCCTACAGTGGAACGCCGAGGGCGTTTACAACAAAAAATTAGCCCTCACCGAAAGACTACATGCTGAAAAAAATAGCTGTGGCCTGTATTCAAGAAACACACCTGAACCCCAACCACAGATTTACCATCAGAGGTTACCAAACCTTCAGGATGGAAAGAGAAGGAAGACACAGGGAGGTGTCCTGATTCTGTAAAGAATAACATCCCAGCAAGAGATTTTCAAGTGGACACGAATCAGCAAGCTGAAATAAATGGAGTCAAGATTACAGTAGACAGCACTGTGCTCACTATCTTCAACTGTACTGCCACCCGACAAAGAACTTTCCTGCGACTCTTGATATCCTGCCAAAAACTGCTTGGCTGTCGCGACTTCAACAGCCACTCAACCTGCTGGGGCTACGACGAGACGGATAATAGAGGAGAGGAAGTGGAGGACTGGCAGATCGATAGCAAGATGATCCTGCTGAACGATCCAGAAGACCCACCGACTTTCTTCTCGCGCAGATGGGTCTCCTCAACGACCCCTGACCTTGCTTTCGCCACTGACGACCTCTCCAAGAAAACAACCAGAGGGGTACAGAACCAGCTAGGCGGCAGCGACCACAGACCACAGACCAGTCAAACTGGCCATCAACTTGCAGTACAGGCCCCAAGATTCAAAGACATTTCCCAGGTGGAATTACAAGAAAGCCAACTGGGATACTTTCGTCTCTTTGTCAGACCAGTACACCAAAGGAATACGTGTGGCGGACCAGAACATCAACCGTGCCATCGATGCATTCAACAAGGCGATCTTAAAAGCTGCTTCAGAAACAATACCAAGAGGCGCACGAAAGAACTATAGGCCATACTAGACAGAAGAACTCAAGAACTAGAAGATGAAGTCTCCAAGACCAGGGAAAAGGTTGAGAATGACCCCACCATAGAAAACAACATAGCACTGAAAGAATCAAGCGCCAAATACAGAAAAGCCTGCAACGAAGCTGCAAGAAAGAGATGGAGAGAAAAGACAGAGGAACTGAATCTAGACAGAGAAGGAAACAAGCTATGGAAGCTGGCAAGGGCGATGAATGATGAAGATACTAGAAGTGCACCGATCGTCATACAACAAGCACAAGATATGCTAACAGGTAGAAAGCAGCAAACGCTTTCATTGACAGCTATGAAGAGGTCAGCAACATCACAGTACCAGAAGAAAAGAACAGCAAGTTCATGAAGAAAGAAGAGAATTCAGCCAGCGAAAACACCAGGAAGACTACATGAACAAACCATTCAACATGAGAGAGTTTGAAGAAGCAGTCAAGACCCTAAGTCAGAAGAAATCCTGGTCCAGATAAGGTCACCAATGAAATGCTGCAACACCTGGGCCGTCACGAGCCAAGACCAAACTCCTCGACTCTTCACAACAGCTGGAACAGCGGCCATGTCCACAAATCTGGCGAGAGGCAGACATGGTGCCCGTCCACAAGAAAGGCAAAGACCGAGCGAAGGTGGACAGTTACAGACCCATAAGCCTCACCAGTTGCGTGGGCAAGTTAATGGAGCGCCTCATCAACACCAGATTATCATGGCACTTGGAAAAGAAGCAACATCTTTACACAGAACAAGCAGGCTTCAGACAACATCGCTCAACTGAAGACCAGGTTGCAACATCGCCCAGAAGATCGAAGATGGTTTCCAGGACAAGAAGCACACGCTGACGGTGTGGATAGACATGGAAAAGGCCTTCGACAAGGTCTGGAAGATGGACTGAGGTTGAAACTCCAGAAGTGTGGCGTATCCGGCTGTATGTACCAGTGGATCTCTCATACCTGAAAAATAGGAAGGCCAGAGTCCGTTGGCGGAACATACAGCCGAAAGAAGACGCTGAGAGAAGGAGTTCCTCAAGGGGAGTACTCAGTCCTACCCTGTTCCTTGTCTTCATAAACGACATCATCAAGGACCTCCCCCGAAATGTCCAAGGAGCCATCTATGCAGATGACCTGGTCCTCTGGTGCACAGAAGAACACCTGGCAACTGCCAACTACCGACTCCAAGAAGCACTTAATGTCCTGCAGGACTGGACGAAAAGGTGGCTTGTCAAAGTCAACCCCAAAAAGACCACCTACACTATCTTTAGTCTGTCCACTAGGGAACAGAAGGCCACTCTGAAGTTCGATGGACAGATTCTCCCACTGGAGGACAACCCTACCTACCTTGGGGTAACCTTCGATAAGAGACTTACTTGGAAGCCTCAGACCAAGAAGGTCGAAGCCAGAGCCAAGGTGCGACTTGCAATTATGAAGAAGTTGGCTGGCACGAGCTGGGGCGCGGATGACAGAATCCTCAAGAAGCTGTACATCGGAAGGGTCAGACCAGTCCTAGAGTATGGCATGACAGCATGGGGCACAGCAGCAAAATCCAACTTTGAGAAGGTCAGCAAGGTTCAGAACCAAGCAGCCAGACTCATCACTGGAGCCATGAGGTCTACGCCCATACAAGAATTGGAGACAATCACAGGGTTGGAATCACTTAAGGACCGACGTGACACAAAGATGCTCGTCCAAGCCGCCAAGTTCAAGAGACTTCCAAATCACCCCATGAGAAACAGACTGGCTCAGCCGACGAAGGGAAGGTTGAAAAGGGGAAGTTTCATCCACCAGGCGAGGATCCTTGAACGAAAACACCAAGATATCTTGGAACACGACCCCAGAGAGATCCCCCTGTGCCGGACAAACCCAGCATGGAATGAAACTGCTTTCCCCCTGATTCACTGCAGCATCCCTGGTGTCGGCAAGAAAGACTCCCAAGACGCTGTGAAGAAGTCCTGTACTATGGAGTATATCCACAACAACTTCCCACAAGATCAGTGGACTCACGTGTTTACTGACGGGTCAGCTGAACAAGCCGTGAAGAATGGTGGCGCCGGAATCTACATCCGGTACCCAGGAGGAAGAGAAGACCGTCTTTCCCTCGCAACCGGACTCTACTCCACCAACTTCAAGGCTGAAGCAGTTGCCATTCAGACCGGTGCCACCCACGTTAAAAACAGTCCAGACACCTCCAACAAAGTCGTCTTCTTTACGGATGCACTGTCTGTCCTGCAGGCCTTACAGACTGCCAGAGACAAGAAATTGAACGACCTGTCCACTGCTCTTTCCTCCTTATGCGGAGACTGCACAGTCGTCTTACAGTGGATTCCCTCCCACTGTGGGGTTTTTGGCAACGAAGCCGCAGATACTCTTGCCAAGGAAGGATCCACAAAAGAGCAGCAAGACAGGTCCACCACCTATAGTGAAGTCAAAACCATCATCAAGGCCAAACAGCACAACAAGTGGCTGCAGCAGCACCCACGTTTCAACCGAAACGACCCATACTACCTGCTTACAAGGGCTGAGAAGGTCATTATTTTCAGGCTGAGGACAGGCCACAACCGTCTCAATCACCACCTATACACCAAGCTCCGGATCGGCCAGACAGACCAGTGCCCGTGCCATACAGGCAGTCAGACAACAGCACATCTACTGCAAGAATGCCCCATGCACGAAGAACTCAGGCACCGCATTTGGACTGATGAGACGCCAGTATTGAGGAAGCTACACGGCAGCCTGGAGGACCTGCGGCGCACGGCATCATTTGTGCAGGAGGCAGGCGTGTCCATTTGAGTGAACGACGAAGAAGAAGAACTGGTCCTGCTGGGTCTGGCAGTTAGAACGTTTTGAGACTGAGTTAGCTAGAAGTACCAAGGCGCTGCGATGCATCTGGTCCGCTGGAAAATAGCGGCTCGCATCACTCAGCGTCCCATTTCCCAACCCACGGAGTTAGGTGTTAGGTTTTGGCTAGATAGGTAGGTTAGAATAAATTTGGTAGTTGTTTTGTATATCTTGTTATATCTTCGAACTGTAAGTACTCGTGTGAGCGTGTTAGTGCCAGCGAGTGCTAGTGTGCCGTACGCATGTCTCCGCCGTGTGAACGCGAGTGAGGTTTGTGTACTTGTGTACTGTTTGTGTACTGTCCACGTGTGTAGTCGTAACACAGCAGCAGAAGAGAAAGAACGCACGAGAAGGTCCGGCGGAATTGACGCACCGATTGAGAAGACACTTTAGTGTGAGATAGTAAAGCACGGTCTTTTGTTAAGTACAAGGTCGGCTGAGTTCAGGTGCGTGTAAGAGATAGGTAAAAAAAAAACACAACGCGAGGCAAAAGACTAGACGACGCACCCGACTAACGAGAGCTAGGATTTTCATAGAGTGGAAAATTCTCCTTGGCAACTTCCGTCCCAACAAAGAGGAACGGACTGATTTGGCGCTAAGATAGGGTGCTAGCGAGAGGTGTCGGTCAGTCCGGTTACATAAAATAAGGCTGTAAATGAGCACCTTGTTAGTTTTTGCATATAGGTTCGTCTATGAACAAGAACATATTAAGTTTGCTAAAAGATGGCAAAAGGTTGTCGAGCAAAACGGCCAATATATCATTAAATAAACTAACCCTAACCCAATATATATTCGTATATAAATAACTGTCCTCACACAAATATAGAAGTATACATCATTTTCCGACAACCCAATGACTTAAACGCAATTTATGAAAAAGGTACAAAGGTGAACAGTGTTGACGCCAAGTAAACTGTTTTTGCTTACATACAGGACACACTGTCAGCACAAGCCCAGACATTCTGGCTCCAGTGGGTTGAGGCCGCGTACCCTGACCTCGAGTCTCGCGCCTACTTCCTGCCTCCTGTCTACTTCAACCGAGTGCCGATGACTAGACAGACCATTGCTGGTCAGGATGTCATGGTTCTTGACTCCCCATCTGAAAAAGCTAGTAAACGAAGGGGTCTTCTAAAAAAAATAGGATCTTTACTGAAGTTATCCAAAACGCATGAACCACAACATCAAGCTGTGCTACCTTCAAACACGCCGGTGATGACTCCATCAGAAACAGCTGAGACTTCCATTTCTCACCCTGCTACAGCCCAGGACAGTGACATTAGAGATGACACAGCCATGAAACAAGTTCTCTTATGTCTTCAGAGTTTGTCAAAAAAGAAAAGAGAAGTGTTAGTTGGAATCACTCGGCTTGACTTCGGACAATATCTGAGTGAATCTTGTTTTTCTGTGGCGGCTGCCCAGTTACCTCGAGCCTCCAGCCTGCCTCCTGACTTGCCACAGAACTGGAAACAGGGAAACTTTGATGTGCTTCTTATTCACCGACATTACGGTCTTGTCGTCTGCAATGTGATGTCGTTCGGTGACATGACAAACGACCTTAAAATGTCACAGGAGGATATTGTCAAGACCATCAGAAAGAAGCTGAGAGACGCCGTGTCACAACTGAACAAAGCGGAGGCCATGTTGTCTCACCTGGTGTCTGATGTCTGTCCCGGTCTGCGCATCACCAAGACCATCGCCGTCCCTAACCTCACGACTGACCAGGTACAGCAGGCCATCTCTCACGACTCACAGCTCACTGAGGTAAGGATCAGTCTCCCTTTTTTGAAAAGAATATATGCGATTGTGTTGATATTATGTTGAATATTGTACATACAGTGGATATATTGTATAACTGTTTGCATTCCTTTTCGTACTGCTTTTGAATTTCGTAAAGTGATGTCATTAGTGTAGGACTTACATTGATATTAGCAGACGACTAGAAAGAAAAAAAAAATTATGACGAAGTGGATAATAACCCATCTATACACACATATCTGTACCTGCTTTTCAGCCTCTTATGTACAGTTAAATTGAAATATACAAAAGCAAACCCTCTAATTTCAAAGAATGGGGTTCCTATAGCCTTAAGATCCAGAGAGGTTGTTCCGGAACATACCTAGTTTTATCTCTTTTATGTTAGAAAGTTTGAGTGACCTGATCTTTTGCGGACCTGTATCAAAAGTTTTTAATATCACAAATTCTGTCAAAGGACCTGCATTGCTGTCTAAAAACTACTGACCCCGCCGACATCGCTGGTGTGTGTCTGTGCTGTGATCAGCTGTCTGACCCCAAGACCCCTTGTGACGTCAGTAGTCACGTGTTAAAGGAACTCGGCAAATGGTGGAAACGATGTGTGGCTGTGTCTGGGCCTGACAGTCACATGACACGTCACGTGTACAAGACACTAGTAGCACGGTAAGATACACTGTGTACAATTAGTATCACAACATCAACTAACACTGTACGAGTGTAGACATCTTGTGACATTGGCTACAGGTGACAGCGTCTACACGTGTAGTGATTATAGACACAGAGAGACTGATATCATGTCAGCACACTGTACACGTGTCCGTTTTGTTAAAATTTATTCTAATTACACTAACACAGAGTTAATATCGTCTCATGTCCCATTGTCTTGTCAATAGGAGATTGGGATGGTGAGTACTTACAATGAGTTGATCTGACATAAGTCTTATTTATCTTATTTGTGGACTGAAACATGCCGAGAAAGCGTGTTTCCATGGAGGAAGTGGAAACGCTTCTTGAACATTGCAATAAAGAATACTCGGCAGCTACTGTCTGTGTGCTGCTAGCAGATGGCAGGAAATGTCAGATGAAGATAAAGGGGATGATGATCTTGCCATCAACTGTGGAGCGTGACTGGTTGTAATATTATGTCACGTGGCGTCAACTAGCGTCTCGCATTACGTCGTGACGTGAATGGTCTTTTAATTAGTGGACATCCCCCTCAAACGGTGACTGCTCCTACGTCAGTCACCGCGACACTGCCTGACCTTTGTTGATCTTAGGGTCAGCACTGCCAGAGGCTAACTATTCCGCCTTCTGTCAGTCAGTTTCCCCGCGCGTCCGCCGTTCTCGACAGAGAGAGAGCAGAAGTGCAAAACCCACACTATATCCCTGTCACTACTCACTCGCGACATTGTTTTATCTCTACAGGATTTGGCTTCTACCAGCTTGTGTAGGGAAGGACATAAGTGGTACTCAGTGTGTCTGACTGTGTTTATCGTATTTAATACTTTCACCTCGTCACAACATAGTCACTGGGAGACTGTAACCTACCGCAGTATTTACAAGGCTACACAGAAATATCTACAATGTCAGCGAAACTGGATTATTTTCTACTTAATTGTTGCCTGACAAAGCTGACAGTGCGGGGAAAAAACGCCAGGGGATAAAAAACGTACAGAAAGAAATACGAGATCAACATGAATTTGAAGCATTTCTATCGTAAAAGATTGTTTAAAAGCTTGTGACGCTGCTTGACCTCTTCGTGCGAAATGTTTGGGACATGAACATTGACATCTTAAGGGTCATGAACTTTGTGGCCGCATCATGAACTGCGATTTCGCCGTCAACTATGAGGACTGTATCGCCAAGGCTTGTTTCAATGTTCAGTCAGGTGTGTCGGACGTTGTACATGACGGTGATGATACTGGCGATGTGAGCCTGAATGATGAAGTTCTACGAGATGACTGGGACAGAGTAACATCTGGTGCATCTAAATTCCACTTCGACTATTTTTTTTTATCTGCGACGAGAGCTTGGAAACTTGCGGTGAACTTTCTCTTTACAAAATATGCGAGGAAGCTGCGTCTGGGACACACAGTGAAGATGGAGATGATGGTGACGCCGGAAGTGACGACGACGACTATTGAGAATCAACAGGTCCACCACCAACAAGTGTCCGAAGCCCTCACAGCGCTGGACACGTGAGGGAAGTTTACCTTCAGGCCCCTGGGGGCAGCGACATGTTGGGACACGTGATGTTGTAAATACGAGCACAACTCACAGGACAGGCCACCTTGGATGAGTTCCTCCCTACGTGGACATAAAGTCTTGTGTACACACGGTCACAACCTTGCTGCTCACCTGTTGGACTTTGACATCGTAATATGTTTAGACAGGATTGTGACATGCGGTGTCTGTCATACTTTCTCCATGTCTGGATGTCACCTGAAGCAAGTAAAGTGTTTCCTCTATGTCACGTTTATTATGGCGGTCCCTTGAGAAACGTGAAATGGAGGTTTTACTGTAAATATTTTATGAAGATTCTGTACAGTTTGTAATAGTTATGTGAGCTTACTTTGTTTATTCACGCAGATAAACTATTTTCAGAAAGTTAGGGATACCTTTTTTTCCCGGTTGGCGTTAGATTGCGGAAGTGACAGTATTTATTAGTGAAGACAATAAAGTTAGAGAGAAGAATTCATGCTTCACCGCGACATGTACATTTTAAAAGTAAGATGAGCTCAAGTATCCAACATTTGTTTGTTGTAGGTTCTGTGGTCCGGCGACAACAGTGACTGTGCCATGCACATGTCCTCCACGTGTGAGTGTCAAGACCCTGGGTGAGGCCGTGTGGTGGACAGGAGAGTGCTACACTGCTGTAATAACACTCTTCCCGGAGCAAGTTCACCTGCTACACACGGCGCCTCCCACACTCTTTGTCACCGGACCGCCCGGTACAGGTAAAACTGTGGTGCTGCTGCTGATGGCCATAGAGTGGCTGCGATGTGGTCACCACGTCTACGTTGTCAGCACGTGGTGGGGGAGTCTAGCAGCGTGCACCATGTTGTATCACCTGTTGCTGCAGACAGTAAAGACACAACAGTCAGCAGGTGTATCACCCGGTCAGCCTCACCTCCTGCACTATGACCTTGATGACGGTGAAGACGTGGAGAAGGCCGTCAACGACTTGTCACAGGCGGCGAGCGGAGGGTCGTTGTACGTCATCGCTGATGAAGCCGGGGGTGAGTGGGGGTGAGTTGTACAGCGTGTGATGTGATGATAGACACACAGGTAGATGTTGTCTGCATTTACTGCATTACAACTATTTGGTGCTTAACAGGTGATGTTTCCTCAACAGTTGTGACACCTGATGGAGGTGTTGTGTTGTCAATATAGATTTGTTTTGAAGCATCGGCTGTTACACAGATTGTGTTGTAACACGTGTCATTATTGTGACATCACTTACTTGATGACATCATCGGTAACAATATTACACATGATACACAAACAGAATCACACATTAATAATAGTACACAGTGTAACGCGTGTAGCTACATCCTATGTTACAGTCGATTCTACAGTTTCAACAACTTCCAGACTTTGTGTGAGTTGCTGCTGACACTAATTCCTCGTCTCCATCTGTGGGCGGCAAGTTGTCACTATAGAGACGCACCGGCCGGCTGGCAAGTGGAATATTTAACCAGACCCCTCCGCTCTCCTCCGGCCGTCGTCAGGGAAGTCGAGCAGGACGTGAGGATCACTACACACCGTGAGGTACTGCCGTACAGAGAGCGAGGTGTGCCCGACCACACAGACGGCCCGCCAGTCACACGACTGTATCACCAAGGTCAGGGTCACTCAGAAGGCGTCCCAGGTGACTGTGTGACGTGCGGTCGTGAGGTGGCCAGGTTCCTATACAGTCTCCGTGTTGGTGTTACAGGTAGGTGTGTGTATTGTGTAGTGTAGCGTTGTTTACAGTTAAACACTTACCTATGTGATAAATAACGAACGGGCGAGAAACAGTCTTGTAAATAAGACTGTGTTAGTGACGTGTGTCTGTCAGTTTACGTGATGACGTCACGATGCTATTGTTTACATCCATGTTGACAGGGAGAAGCACAACAACATCTACAACATTGACCTCTACCAGTGTCGGCACAACACCACCCTGTCTACAGTGGAGAGACGTGCTGGTGTTGTACTGGTGTGACGTTAGTGATGAGTCGGGTGTGGTGACAGGACTGCAAGAAGCGGGTATCCCAGTGCGGGTGATGACGGATGATGACATCGAGGACGTGGCCACCGCCCGCAGTGACGTGGTGTGCGTGGCGAGAGGATATCGTGTTCGTGGTCTGGAGAGAAAAGTCGTCGTCTGTGTGAATGAACATGATTTTGGTTACTTAACCTCTTCCCGACTTGAACTCATGTCTCGCTGTACGTCACAACTTGTGATTGTCTACAATAGCGACAAGCCGTTTGAACGTGACTGACACTGACACTGACACTGACACACCTGTCACCTGCTGTAGTCGTGTGTCAGTCTCTTTCACCAACAATTTTCTTTTAGTGTTTGTCCTCTTCTACTCTCAGTCTATCACCACGTCATCACCTTATGATGTAATAGATATGACGTCATTACAGATTTTTACATCACGAGGTCCGTGTCTCTGTTTACAAAACAACGATATCGATCGGCTGAAACCCGCTGTAGGTGACCCCATGTCCAGCCCTTTCCTTTCATCTCCCTTTCCACTGTTCTTCTCCAAGTTTCCTTTGGGCGGCCTCGTTTTCTTCGTCCGTCTGGAGTCCATCGTAGGGCGACTGTGGAAAGGTCTGCTGTCTGCTGGCGGAGCACATGTCCAATCCCTCGCCAACGCCTTTGTTGAACTTGTGTGGTGATGGACTCGGTTTCAGTTCTTGGGTGGAGTTCTTAATTGGTTTTGGTAATTGGCCAAAAGATGTTAAGTATGCGCCTGAGGCATCTGTTTTAGAAGACGTCAAGCTTGTTACTGATTGTTTTGGTCATCTTCCAAGATTCTGATCCGTAAAGGAGGGTGCTGATCACAGTTGACTGGAAGATTCTCAGCTTGATCTTCTGGCTGATGTTTTTTGCCTTCCATGTGCTCCTGAGTGAGGCGCTTCCGTGGCTGTCTTTCGCCAGTCAGGCTCAAATCTCCACGTCCGCATCTCCGGTGTTTGACATTTTCGACCCAAGATAGGTGAAACTGTCAACTTCCTCAATCTCTTCTCCATTTAGTTTGATGCTGTCTTGGACTCTTGCCTTCATTCTCATACTTTTTTTTCTTTACGTTGACCTTCAAGCCAAGGTTTCCAGCTGTTTCTGTGAAGGCATTTGTTTTTTCGTGCATGTCTTGGTGGCGGTGTAACAGCAGGGCAAGGTCATCAGCAAATTCCAAGTCTTCCAGCGTTGTTGTTGCTGTCATAGTCATGGTCCATCTGATCCCTCTCCTCTCACTGTCGGTGGAAGTCTTGATGATCCAGTCCATGGCCAGGATGAAGAGGAAGGCGACAGAATGCAGCCCTGCTTCACCTTAGTACTGACGTTGAAGGGGTCTGTGAGCTCCGTATATATAATGCGAGTGTTGGCTCTATGTCTCTTGAGATCACCTCAGCCGTGCTCTGACACTAACACAAAGACGACCAAAGCCAAATTGTGTTGCAGGAATCATCGGTGATGACTAGATTTCAGTACTAAAGCACCTTATAAGACTGTTCTGTGCGTGTTTACGCTTCGATAAGACATAGATAACACATAGTAGTGTCAGCAAAGAATGTTCTTGTAACTCGCAGACTGACATGTCCTCACTTTGGGTGGCAAGAAGAGGACAAAAGGTCGGTTTCTACATTTTGAGGTCGTTGCTTTAAAGCGAGGTAAGTTATGTCCTGATGGCAGCAATTATTTTTTCGTTAAAGATTACCTACAAACCGTGATCAAAAGAAAGTCTACTCATTTTATTAACACGGGTAGGTACTTTGTTCTTACTGGTAGAAGTGTGTTGAATAGTGACAGACATTGTTTAGAAGCACAAAACAACAAAGGGAGACATCAGCTGAAGAAAATGAAAGGGAGACGACTGCTCTTTAATAATGGTCGGAGAATACCAAAGAATTCAGAGACAGCGAGACATGGTGGTGGAAATGATCACCAGCAAAACAAGATACATGTATAAAACTTCTGCCGGTGAAAGTAAAAAGACAATTAATTGACTGAATATGTTTCCTAGCAACGACGAGACCACGTTGGAAGGTAAAGAAAAGCTCTGACTCTTATGGAATGCTTGATTCCAAACCATCACCGGTAGTTGGTATGAAGATTTTCTTGTAGTACTTGACTCTAAACCATGACCCCTACCAGGTATGGAGGTTGTCATGCAATACTTCTAAACCTGGAATAAAGAAAGGCGGTGTGGGACAACCTTAACCGATACTCTTTATCTCTTTCTTGACGGTGGATTGATTTCCGTACGAACCACACAGTCGGGTAGTCGGGTAGTCGGGTACTTCGAGGTTACAAGCAGGTGTAGCACCATAACTCACATCACTCTGTCCATAAATAAATGAATATATAAGGGAGGAAATTATTTAAACCTTTAGGAGTTGTTCCTCTATAGATTACATCCCATTAACGTCTGAAAAATGTCAGCCAATCAGGTATTTCGTTATGTTTGAAAGTAGGCGGAAATTTAGTTGATTTAAGCGCCATGTTAAAGTCGGTTGGCGGTTACTTAACTCAAAGTGGATTTGTACACAAACGACAAAAAACGAGAAAAAAACAGTAAAATTTAAATTCTAATGTATATTTTAATAAAATGTATCCTTGTTGGGAACTTTATATTAGTGTGTATTCTGTAAAATGTTTTTTGTTAATTTATAGCTTTCAACATACTTCCCAATTTGTGAATTCTTTGCCCCATATAGTTACAGTCTTTAATTTTATTTTACTACAAAACAAAACCTATAATTTTTAACATTCACACCATGTAAATGTTTTAGAAATTCTCTTTAAAACGAATTTTTTTTTTTTTTGGTAGGTTAATAGATATATTAAATAAGATATAATTTTTTTAACCACCGGTCGAAATTTCATTCGCGGGCATTCACCGTCATCTTCAGATTTTAACTGTTGTGTCCACGCACGCTTTCTGTAAGTTCTAGAAAGTTTATTAAAAGATAGCTTTGCATCTGGCTCCCTTGTACTTATCAGGAGCAAGAAAAAGCACAACCATATGACAGCACACGTCTACTAATGTTGACTCCAGTGAAACAAGGCGGACAGTGGCTGGCACAAAGTAACGACACCAGCGCCTCCCTAACGACTGTAGACACGTGACGTCACTGCCTGATGGTACAAACTTCATAGTCATCGACGAGGATAGCAACTGATGAATGATCGCGCTTGTTTGTTTGTGCGTGTGCATGAGAGATAAATACAGAGAAAACAAAACGTTTCAAATAATTTTGAAGGTAATCTTAGAATTCTTTCTCATCCTAAAAAAAAAAAAACTTTTAAGCTTGATCATTAAAACAGAGAAAAAAAAAGACCGAGCATTATCGCTTATAATGTCTCGATAAAACAAACGGTGACATGTTCAAGTTATCTTAGGTCAGATCAGACTAATCGAGAAAAGGTTTTCAGTGATTATCATAGTCAAGCAGGACTGGTCCTTGATAACTTGATATCATGTTGACTACCGCTGTCTCCCGTTCTCTTTCAATTTCCAAAAATGTCCTCACATGCGCGCGCACACCTTTATCTCCCCTAAATGTCACGTGCACGTGTCATGTGATACTGTACCATCATGCATGCTACACCTGATACTGTAGCATATCTCTCCACACTGATATCACTAGGGGGCGTCTTCACTCATTCCTGAAGCTTCACAAGCGCAGGTAAGTTGTGTTTTACTTTCACATTTTGATTCTATCGACGTGAATGCTGCTTACTCTGTTTTTCACCTTACAGGTGACATCCCAAAGAATTATGTTTGATTGGTTTTTATTTCTTACTTTTAATAAAGAAGAAGGCTAATGTGTCTTCCTTACGATGCAATGTTTTAACAAAAGGTGTTTAAATGTTTTCTGCGGAACTTGTATAGACACGAATGTGAACCTCCCTCACTTCAACTATCCCATCAATCTTTTTACAGAAAAATCAGATAACCCACAATTTTCACACTTACTAACGCACAAATTATTATTAACATAATTCTGCTGCTGCTGCTGCTGCTGCTGCTGCTGCTGCTGCTGCTGATGATGATGATGATGATTGATGATTGATGATTGATGATGATGATGATGATGATGATGATGATGATGATGATCTCTTGTCTGGGGCAGCATCGGTAACACTGAGACATAAGTAGTAGGTTGAAACTCGAGGTACAGTAGGCATCATCCAATGAATACAAACCAAAACTGTCAAACAGTCAACACTTCAATGAAAGAAAACAGTCCCTCACCACTGATGATTTAGAATTTCGAAACATTTTATACCCATTATCACACGCAGTAATTTTACTAATTAAAGATTTAGTTGTGACAGGTTTTTATAAATATGGCGAAGAGAACAATAATAAATGTGATTTTAGTTGTTTTGGGATCAGTAATATGAGATAACCACAGGTGTAAAGTCAAACTAGTTTTGCTGATTAAAAGGAAACTCTCGATCGCGATGATTAGCTGACAATGAGTAACTTTATTATCCCAATGGGCAATTGAAACATAGGAACAGTGCTCCGTTATAATATATGTAGTTATACTTACAAAATAAGTTCAAAGGTAAAAAAAATGAACCAGTAAAACAAAACAAAATAGCGGCAAGAAAATAGCAAGTGTGAGAGATATGAGGAAGAGGGGAAGATCTGAGCAAACTTATTAAAAAACAACAACTTACATCTAGATCATTCAAATACAAACACACATACATACAACAACAACAACAACAACAGCAACAACAACAACAGCGTGCAAACAAACCACTGACAATTCATCTGTGATTTAGCAGCTGCACTGTAGATGGCACAACAAATTCATATACCTGTTGTTTGTACACTCAGGCATGCTATATCTACTTGAACTTAATAACACAAATTCTCCCGTTAGTACCTGTTCACATATTGACAAAATGCAGAATATGCTTACTCCACGCGATATTCATAGATGATAGCCACTTTAATTAACATGTTTTACTTGTTTGCAAACCAGTGGAAAACAAGCACTGTGTTTAGTTTGTTTATTGTAAGCACGAATCATTTAATCAGCTCTGGTCCGGACTTCTAAATCAAGAACTATTTTATTCGTTAGTAAACATGACATTGAAAAGGTGATGTTTGCACAATGTGTTTTCACCTGTCGACTGCTGCATACAAACAATCACAAGAGAAGAAATGTCTTTGGTGCCGAGTCCTTGTAACCAATAACCAGAGTTTTGCAGAATGAAACAGATGGGTTCCATGTGTGGAGTAAGAGCACAGACTACAGGTGCTGCCTCCCACTGATGTCACCCTGTTTACAAGACAACACTGTCAGCCATGGCTGGTCCTCCGCTGTCTGCGACTCAACAGGTGAGACAAGACCGCGATCATTTGAATACTGACTGAGAAAAAGTGTGCAAAGGAATGACAGCAAGAGCATCATAGAAAAGTTTGGCTTTTCTAGCGAATGGGATTCGTTATCAACACTATAAAAAGCTCAAATGTTTTTTTTAATAAAAAGAATTCCTTAATATATAGTCACGATATATACAAAAGAACAAATTTTGAGTGTAAAATACATAAAGTAAGATGCAAGAACATACTGAAGTCTCAGTCGAAAACATGACACACTAACGAATTACACTTTCTAAACAGACCTCATCGTCGTTCACATTGTGTCCATTCTTCTCTCACCCATAGCTAAAATCGTCCTGTAGTGGCATGTTGGTAGAAAAGAAAAGACACATTTCGCTGACTAAAGTGTTCGAAGGAAGCCCTGAACTTTTGGGGTCACGATATGGAGGTCAGGAGAAAGACAAAATGTTCAGCAGTTAAAGCTTCGGAACTAAAAGCATCCAACAGACATCAAGCTTAATTTTTTGAAGCAAAGGGTTGGTGAAATGATAGCTGTCTGGTGTAAACTTTATCGTGGATGACATGTTTACCTCCCATGGGTTTTGATCTTGTCAACACAACTTTTTGGACTTACTAACCTTGTATAGTCAAAATTCACGCGAGGAACCCAGAGATATTCTTATACATCGCTGACCCATTTACATCCACTTTACATGAGCACTTTGTGGCTTTTTTAATTTGCTCTACTGTTCTTTGGTCCGATTAAACAGATTTTTGGTCCTAATAAGGGAATAATATATTAGGCTTATGCAATGGGATTCGTTTTGGTTCTTTAAGATTCGGTCTGAATACGTGGGGTTGACTGCATATAGCTTTCCTTTCCACTATGTTTTTACCCTTTAATTGTAACATGTTGAATATTCTTTAAGAAACGAAATAATGTGATTGAAGTATCGGCTTTCCCTTTTTCCAATAAAATGTACAATGGTTTTATTAAAGGGAACAGACGCCCAGACTTTCTGGCTCCAGTGGGTTGAGGCCGCGTACCCTGACCTCGAGTCTCGCGCCTACTTCCTGCCTCCTGTCTACTTCAACAGCGTGCCGATGACTAGACAGTCGGTAGGTGGTCAGAATGTTCTGGTCCTTCAGTCAGCACCTGGACAGGCTGGTCAGTGCAACAAACAGGGGATGGCTCCACTTGTTGCTCGTCAGGTTGTCAGTCCTCAGCCTCCTCGAGTTCAGGACAGTGATGTTAGAGATGATGCTGCCATGGAGCGGGTTCTCATCTGTGTGCAGGAAATGTCTCAACAGAACAAAGAAGTTCTGGTAGGACTTAGTCAGCTGAAGTTCGGACAGTACTTGGGTGAACCTTGTTACTCAGCCGCAGTTGCCCAGTTACCTGTCGCCCTCAGTCCTCCGTCGTGTCTGCCCCGAAACTGGTCACGTGATTGGTTGGGTACAACAGAGAGGTCTGTAATGAGAGGTCTGTAATCCTCTAGACAGAACACTGGGAGACAAGGGGTTAATTAGGGACTATAATGAACACTAAATATTTAAGCTTGTGAGTGTTTAAAAGCTCAAGAGTGTTTATTGACGACTAAGGTGAGATGGAGGAGGTTGTGGGAGGATGTGATGATAGTAGACCTAACATCTTGTCATCTCAATATCAATGTCAGTCTTCCACTGAATGTCACCACACGTACATTTGATATCAACATGTTATTTACACGTAAACACTCGTACAGTGTTAGTTGATGTTGTGATACTAATTGAACTCAGTGTATCTTACCGTGCTACTAGTGTCTTGTACACGTCACGTGTCATGTGACTGTCACGCCCAGACACAGCCACACGTCGTGTCCACCATTCGCCGAGTTTCTTCAACACGTGACTACTGACGTCACAAGGGGTCTTGGGGTCACACAACTGATCACAGCACAGACACATACCAGCGATGTCGGCGGGGTCAGTTGTTTTTAGACAGCAATGCAGGTCCTTTGACAGAAGTTTGTAAGATGAACAACTTTTCGAACAGGTCGGCAAAAGAGCAGGTCACTACAAGTCTTTAACATAACAGAGATAAAACTATTTATATTCCGGAACAACCTCTCTGGATATGAAGGTTAGATAGTTTGCTTACGTATATTTAAATGTAACTGTAAATAAGATACTACTCAACAGGTAAAGATATGTGTATGTACATATTGGTAGAAGTATAACGAACATACCTGTCTATGTATATAATTAATGTTTCTTGGTAAGACAATATGCCTGATTGACTTCTTATAGTTAGGTTTAAATTCTATGAAAATGTCCATTTGCCTATAGGTTGTCGTAGACATACTGTGTTGTACTGTAAATAGTGTAAATATTTCACACCTGTAAATGTAACATTTTAGTGACGAGTTCAGTCAGATGTCTGTGGATCGTGCTTGGACATGAATGTGTGACCACGTGCTACACTCCTCTGCCGTTTTCCATACAAAAAGAGCCAACCATTTATTGCTGAAAAAACTAATGCGGATGGTTCTGGTGATGATGCTAAAGTTTTTGTTTGTTTGTTTGTTTGTTTGTTTGTTTGTTTGTTTGTTTGTTTGTGTTTTATGCCGTGCTAGCAACTATGGCTATATCACGGCAAAAAGTGGTTGTAACTTTAAAGGTTTACACATCCTAATTCTTATAAACATAATATACTTTTAAAGGTCAACATAATAAGTAACCAAAATGTAAAAAAGGGTAGGAAAGCTATAAAAGGGGTGTTGAAGTCCAAAAAGGTTACTATCACACCAAAAACAAAACAGATATAAAAATTAATATTTATATTTTGAGATATAAAAATGCTAACGGCAGCATCCCACTGAGAGCAACCCGGATCAGAGGTCAGCACCGCGTCACCGCCAGTTACCTGACCCTGTCCCGGCACAAGGTATAGCTCGCGTGTCTTGCAGGGAATGATGGATGACAATCTTGGAACTCCCACGAAAAAAAATCAAACATACGCAACAGGAAAAAGAGACAACAACGTGTACAGAACACATTGTCATGTCAAGTACGACGAATGCAATGACAGGTTGAATGATCGTCATTGCGAGTTGACAGTCGAGTGGGATGATTGTTCGGACACCTGGACAGATCCGTGAATCGACAGTTGATTGGTTCGGATCGGTTGAGGTTCGAATCGGAGCAGGTAACCCATGCAGGACAATAGCTCGCCCTAAATTGCAGGACAACAAACGGAGGGCAACACGAACAGTGACTCACTAAGGGATACACTGCATGTTGAGCGATACACACGCACACACTCACACGCTCTGTCTCACGATCAGTTAACAACTTGCTGATACAACCTGGCTAGGTCAGATATGGCTGATGGTAGAGTATCCCTACATTTCACCTACATCCGGGTACCTACCATGTCTGTACAGATGATACACTTATCAGCTCGGTCTGCACAGGTCAGTCGGATACTATACAAGCTAACTTTATTATCCACGTCGGCATAACATGTTTTTTTTTTCTTGTTTCTATTCCTCTGCTTAAATCAACGTAAGTCCGACACCACTGACATCACTTTACTAACTTCAGAATCAGTACGAAAGGGACATCAAAACAGTAATAAAATAGATCCACTGTATGTACAATATTCAACATAATATCAAAACAATCACATAAATTCTTTTGAAACTAGGGAGACTGATCCTTACCTCAGTGAGTTGTGAGTCGTGAGAGATGGCCTGCTGTACCTGGTCAGTCGTGAGGTTAGGGACGGCGATGGTCTTGGTGATGCGCAGACCGGGACAGACATCAGACACCAGGTGAGACAACATGGCCTCCGCTTTGTTCAGCTGTGACACGGCGTCTCTCAGCTTCTTTCTGATGGTCTTGACAATATCCTCCTCTGACATTTTAAGGTCGTTTGTCATGTCACCGAACGACATCACATTGCAGACGACAAGACCGTAATGTCGGTGAATAAGAAGCACATCAAAGTTTCCCTGTTTCCAGTTCTGTGGCAAGTCAGGAGGCAGGCTGGAGGCTCGGGGTAACTGGGCAGTTGCCATAGTAAAACAAGGTTCACTCAGATATTGTCCGAAGTCAAGCCGAGTGATTCCAACTAACACTTCTCCTTTCTTTTCTGACAAACTCTGAAGACATAAGAGAACTTGTTTCATGGCTGTGTCATGTCTAATGTCACTGTCCTGGGCTGTAGCAGGATGAGAAATGGAAGTCTCAGCTGTTTGTGATGGAGTCATCACCGGCGTGTTTGAAGGTAATACAGCTTGATGTTGTGGTTCATGTGTTTTGGAGGACTTCAGTAAAGATCCTACTTCTTTTAGCAGACTCCTTCGTTTACGAGCTTTTTCAGATGGAGAGTAAAGAACCATGACATCCTGACCAGCAATGGTCTGTCTAGTCATCGGCACGTGGTTGAAGTAGACAGGAGGCAGGAAGTAGGCGCGATACTCGAGGTCAGGGTACGCGGCCTCAACCCACTGGAGCCAGAATGTCTGAACTTCTTCTGTGAGTGTTGCCTGTGCGAAGAGGACCTCAGTTTGTCTGACTGCAGTAACTTCATTTGAGTTTATTTTTGCATCTTTTTACTTAGTCGCATTTCTTAGGTGAGTAGAAAAGAAGTTTATGTCAAATTATTTGTGTTTAGATTTCTAACTGTTTTTAAGATGGTATTACTTTATTCTGGTACTTTTTTTTCCAAATGTAAGTCTTGTCAAATTTGTTCAGTTTTCCTTTGTGTAATTTGGCTGTTTATAACGCTTATTGTTATTCACTGTATTATTGTGATGCAGCAAAACCGCTCATTATTAGTTATTATCATTATCAGTTGTTATCATTCAATGTTACTTCTAGTCACTCTTGCTGCCTGCTGTTAATTGCAGCCTCTACTATTTAGTGTTGATAGCTGTTTGTAACTCTCTGATTATATTGTAGTCTCTACTGCACTAACCTGACTACGAGTCATCTGCCTGATGAACCTGACGACCGCCTCGATCTGAGATGGGACACCGCGGATGATGACAATCTTCATACCTGGTACAGGTGACGGGTTGAGGTCAAAGTGTACATCAGCGCCTGTCTTCTTCTTGACCTCCTCCAGTGGACGCGCATTCACTGTAAACAAGATTATTTGTCATCACTGTTCTGTCAGGACATCTTGACCTAGAACGGTTTACCTGTCAGTCACTGATTCTCTGACGACATTTAAGCTCAAACTCAAGAAACATCTTTTGTGAACGACTTCACTGTGACCCTGACCTGACCCTGCTGTATGAGTGTGTGAGAGTGAATGTTGTACAAGTGTGTGTGTGGGTCTGTCATAGCGAAGATGTGTGCGTTGTTGTTGGTTATTATGTTTAGTAAATCACTTCTGTAACCACTCTGTGCATATAGTTGCAAGAGTACTATTTATATACTCAATATAATTGTGTCTTTTTATCAATAATTAGACGCATCATTATGACAATGAATTATCTCAGTTATCTCCACTCTCTAGAACAGGGATGCCCAACCTACGGCCCGCGGGCCATATTCGGCCCGCGACGCGGTGCCATCCGGCCCGCGAAACTTCTGCCCACAGTGCAGGAAATCGGCATGTTAGTAATAAAAAAACCGAAAAAAAACCGAAAAAAAAGGGAAGAAGAAGTATTTATCCCCACGTAGGGGCATCTCTCAATCTTTTTTTCGATGGACGAACATTTCGATTCAGTGCTCTGACTTGGTGTCTCTTCATGCAGCCGGACATTCAGAAGTTGGTTTCGGGAAAATAACTTCAAATATCCCACTAATTAGTACATAATTAATGGTAAGTACAACCAAAAAAGTAAGTAAAAATGGTATCTGCTCTATTTTTTTTTTTTTTTTCGGCATTTTTGCGGTGGCCCGCGACACGGCTGTCCGAAATGGATATGGCCCGCAGGCCGAAAAAGGGTGGGCATCACTGCTCTAGAATTTGCTGTTGAGGTGGTGAGAGGACGAACTGTCTTACAAACGAGGAGAGGACTTATCGTCTCGTGCAAGACCTACTCACATCGTTAAAGACAGACACGTGTGACGGACCTTAAGCTCCGTGTTTATCCACGTGCTGCCCTGGCGACCGTTACAAGTATTGGGACGAATAAATAAATAAAACTTTGCAATGAGCTCCACATGTCTACATTGTATTATCTTCTTAACTTGTTTTGTGTCTCCTCGTCATTTTCTTTTCTGCGTCCTTCTGTTGTTCCTTTAGAAATAACAAACTAAAGATAGGATGTACCTGTATCCATAACTAGCGCAGCCTGTTCATCGGTCACGGCGTGTAGGTGAACTATGACCCGGCCACCACATCTAGAACCTTCTTGTCCACCTCCACCATTCCGGGGCTTTCCCTGTGATGATGGTTACACAGTTACAGGTGAACAGAGAATGAACACCGTACACAGAGCTTGTCAGGGTAAAAGGTACACAAGAAGACATGACAGAATTTTTTTATAATTCATCTTTGATATAGATACTTGTTGATGATGATTGATGATGATTTTTTGATTATTGTTATCTCTTCAGGAACAATTAAAGAAAGTCACGTGACGGAATTAAGCTGAATATTGTGCGTAAAATTAACGATGACTGATTACAACATTCTCAATGACAAGCATGACATCACTGCTCTGGTGTGTGACAGGCCACATACTGACTTGTAAACTTGATTAAAGAACATTTGTAATTTTGGTACAATGATTGACCTCCTTGACCTCTCTCCTCCTCACCCCTCCCCTAATAGCAGGTGTCTCCACCTTGTCTCACCTGCTGTGGAGCAGACGCTTGTTTGTCAGACATGGTTGACAGTGCTCTCCTCTGTGCAGGACCAAGTGTCTCAGAGGAATCGTCAGAGAAATCAAACTGCACAAAATGAACCCTATCATCTTTCGGGGGCTCAAGCACAAAACTGCTCAGAGACTGACAGAGTGCTAAAGTTTATGATGACACGTTCAACGTTGCAACTGATGTGATAGAAGGTATGAACATGTAACGATTATCACATTTTTGTAGAAACTCGCTTTTGATAATAACACATACACGTAGCCTTCAGAGCCTGATAAAGACAAAGCAGAAAATATATTTGTATTTGTATGGGACATCTACTTCTGAAACATCCAACAAACAATTGTATATGGAAAGTAGAGCTAAACGACTTGCAGTAAAAATATTAAAATTATAAAACTAAATAAGCAGTTTACAGTTTTCTTATCGCAATGTGAGAGCTGGTTGTGGCAGTGTTCTACATGAAGGGGAAAGTCACTACGTTCTGCACCCCGGGTGTCAGTTCTATTATTAGCTTGGGTAATGGCGGCTGAGCCGATGCCGTGTAGCTGATAATAGAGAGTTTGAGACTCAGCGCTGGCGCGACGCGTACGGGGACGGCAACGTGTAGCGTCACGGGAACTTGCGTGTGACGTCATCACTTCTGCCACAGCCAGCCGTACAGCTACACGGCGCGACGGGTAGATTGGAGTCTAGCGGTTGTGACCAGAACGTGTAAATTGTTCGCTTTATTTCAGCTTTTTTTGCAAGGATAGTCAATATAATTTCAACTGTTTATAATATTTAAATCTTCTGCAATCATACTTTATGCTGGAAATCAAACTAAGCTGCTTGTTTATGAAGTTAAAGCAGTGAAAAACGACCATGCCTGCAATCGCTGGTTTATGTCTATTCAATCGTATGTACAAGACTTGCTCAGACACTTTTCGTGTAAACAGGGCCGCCGAGAGCCAGCCCGGGCCCCGGGAGAGACGACCTCTCCGGGCCCCTTGTACTTGTAATCGTAAATTATTTTCCCAGTATATAATGTAAAAAAAAATCCACTGACCAAGACCGGGCCCCTTGACAGCCGCGGGCCCGGGTACACCAGACCCCCTGTCCCCTCCTCTCGTCAGGCCTGCGTGTAAAGTTATTTAAAGACTAGATAAAACTGTTAAAGATAATAATTATAATTTTCTTCATCATTAGTTATCTATCCCCAAAATAACCGTTAAATATTTCTTAGTACTATTATAGAGCAATAGAAACAACTATCTATAACTCTTGAAGAAATATTCCATACCATAGGCAAAAATTATTTCTTTATGTTATTAATTTTTTATTTATTATACAGTTGTAATATTTATGTTTTTTTAATTATGTATATATATTATTTTGTTATGTTGTTCTATATATACTATTACAGTTATGCCATAATTTAAGCAGTAACCATAAGCAATTTCATCTTTTGTAGCATTTTCATTTAACAAGTTTTGATTGTGTAATAGTTTATTATTCTTAGGAATTATAGTGGGTCAGGAATGAAATGCTGAGAAATTTTGAAATTAAATTGTACTGGTCATCCCTGGTCACTACTAGCATTTGCATATTTTTTTTTACTTTCAGAGGCAAAAACATTGTCTACGCAGTTACTTCCCGTGCATTCGCGCTCCCGTCGCTTAATCGCAATCGCTTTCTCAGAACGGGTACGCCTAGAGGCGGGCCCTACCCGTTGCAGTACGCGTCTTCCCTACGCGTCATGAATCTCAAACTCTCTAATGAACTAGACAGTCGGCTGACAGTCAACAGCCATAGTGACATGACAAAATGTAATTGAACAGTCATATTATACCAATGAAAAGCCTTATCGTATAGAAAAGATATCAATGACTGCCCGGACCTAAAATATCCCCACATCAAAAGGCTCATTGAGACACGTTAAACCGATTAGAACACAGCTTTTTCTGTAAACAGCAATAATATATCTTCTGATTACCAGAAATATTTGTAAATAAAAATACTAAACAGAATAATATTGTCTAACGACAAGTTATTAAGCAAGGATATGCAAGAGACGTGAAACACAAGTGACAATAGCTGTGACAGTTAGCTGGAGCATGTGGAGAATATAAATGTACAGGTGTGTGTGTGTGTGTGATTGATTAGTTACAAATGTGAGAGACTGTGTGGATACATTTTTGTACATTTTGATACTGTTCTCACTGCTCATTATTGTTCATACTGATTACATTGGCTATTATTAACCATACTGTCTCTTACTGCTCACACCGTTAATGACTGAAGACAGAAACACTTACAGTCTGTCGTCACTTGAGGTCCGCTAGTCTGTGGTGTCGCTGTATTCAAGTAGTTCATGTGTTCACTGCATTCTACTGACATTGGTGTGACTACACGAAATAACATTTGCTTTTCTTTCTCTTAAGTAAAACAAGTAGAAGGTAAAAGCATATATTTTTGAGAGCATGTGACTTACCCCTCATCAACTTGATAATAAAGAGGATGTCAAGATGGCGGAATTATGACAGGTCGGCAATAAACAAACGGTTGCTATCAAAGTCTATGTTTTCGGGTTTTTCCAAAGCATTGACGTGATTTGAATGGAGATTTGTCAGAATAATTTATGTACAGATAATTAGGCATGTCTTGTTAAGTTTATATAGAAATTACAAGACATTAAATGTTTTATTAATGACAACAGACTAGGTTAAATATGTGAAGTATGTTTGTCATCATTCATGCGGCGTCTCTGGTAGAACAGGACACAGACTAGCAATACAGGCTTAGGCCTCAATTTGTGATTTGAAACGTCTCATGTTTGCTGTTTATTCTCAAATTCTCTTCACACATACATACACATGCACTCCATGTAGCATGTCTGAATATAAGTATCCTCTTGCACATACACTGCTCATACACCATGATCCTAAATATCAACACAATATATATGGAGAATCCTTACATCATAAAGAAGAAAACCTAAAAGGTCAGTTACACCAGCTGTAGGTGGCTGAACACAGGAAGGCCGCCATATTTTCTGGCGAGTAGGGAGTTACCTCCGACAGCACCGACAACTTTAACGGCCACCAGCCAGGCCGAACAGTTTCTCCGTGCTCCCATGCTTACAAATGTTTGCTGCTATTCACCCTGATCAGTGTACATCAGCATCAACATTTTTAGCATCTTTAGTGTGAAAAAAAAAAAACCCATACAATTCATTTCTGATCATGCAAATATGTAGTATGTACAGCAAAATCATTATTTTACATCCTGACATAGACAGTAACTGAGAGTATGTTCACATAGCCACATAAACTAAATGGAGAAAATGAAGACTTCAGCTAGTGCGAATGAAAAGTTATAATGTAAGATTCAAATTAAGAAAGTAGTTATTGCAGTATATATCCGATTGATTCTTAATTGCTTTAAGGGCTTAGCTTCAGCGAATGTGGCACGTCTTCGGGGTAGGTTAAAAAAAACAACCAAAGAACGTAGAAAGAAAGATAAAGGTGAAAGGTCATGTGAAGACATATTTCGTTTATTCAAACTAGTACGACATTAAAAGAAAATAGGGGTCACTTTGAAACACTTGAATTTTTATCTAAGACAAACAGCTTTATGAAACATCAGATACAGCCATGCTGAAAATTAATTCTATTTACCATTCGATGTAGAAATAGGGCGCTATTTTTACCTATTTAATGATCATCTCAACCAGTCTACTTCAAAACAAAGAGTGAAGTAGAGCTGCGATGACCTGCCATGTTAGTTGTATCATTATGTCAGCTCTTTGTTTAACTGCTTCAAAAATGCATGCTAAGGACAAGCTTTACTAAAACATTCTGTTTAATCTATTTAGGGCAGAATACAAGAATTCTCAGATTCTCGATTCTCAGAAAAAATCTTGCGTGGTAGTCACGACTCTCTAAAGTGAGAGAACGGACTGGAAATGCAGAGGACAGAAAAAAGGAGACAACTGAGAACGATGTAGACAGGGAACAGTTGTGGGTTCTGTGTGTTTATGAGTGTGCTGTCTGTTTGAACACAACTTTGTGCTTGTGTTCTGTATGTAAACACTACTTCTGAAATTTATTTTTTCCTGTTTGTGAACAGGATGAGAGGGATCTGAAGCAAGCAGATGTCTTGCTTGCTGGCTGACTGCCCTGAATACATTCTTCACAAACTCCAGAAACGGGACCACGCCACCCCTCTCCTTCGTTTTCTACACTGGCTTCCCACCCGTCCTGGCATGCAGTACAAGCTGTCCGTGCTAGGTTTTAATTTCTTTTTTTTTTTCACCTGATTATTTCTCTGAACCGCTCTTGCGAACAGTAGTCGAGAAAAGCAGCAGCCTTGAGGGGAACCTGTACGGGTAACAACAGGATCTGAGAGAAGACCGTTAACAGAAATTCTGTTAACTGTTTGTTAAAAAGTCCAGGACCCAGAGAGTTGGTTAGTTGGTGAGACAGGTGGAAGTCTGAACCCAGATTCTCCGCCAACAAGTGAGGCTGCAAAGTGTGAAAAGCATAAGGACAGCGAGTAATGAGAAAGTATGGTCTATAAATGTGAATGATGTATTGTGAGAAAAAGAGATAGTGCCTCCAACATTGCATATAACAAGATTTCTGCTGGCAATTTTCAGTCGTCTTCCCCACTTATCTGCGATTAAGTAAATGTTAACAACAATGATAACGTGGCAAGTCACAGAAACTTCGCGTCTTGTCTATTTTGAAATGAACTCTTTGTTTAAGATGATGGGGAAGCGAAAAGCCGAGTAGTTAGAACGCTGGCCTCCGAACAGAGAGTGCGCTGGTTCAATGTCCGATTAGAGCAGCAAACTTCCCCAAGTCGACCTTGCTGGCGAGAATGGGCGCCTGACTCCTTAGGGTAGGGGATTGATGTTTGTCTTTATTTCTTTTAAGATGATCCTGAAGTATGTTACTGACGGCTGATTGTTTCAACATTTTTGTAAAGACAGCGTCTTTGTCTACCTCCACACATGTGTAGTAATCGATGGCTTTTACCTGGAGAGTTAGTTCTCCTATAAATCTTCAGTCAAGTACAACTATAGCAGAATGTGAATGACCATGCAAAAGCAACAGCGACAATGTTTAATGTGATTTTATAAAACCTTTATTTCATAATTTGAATACACGAACTAAAATGTGTAGATGCTAGAGCATCTCGCCATAACACATGTAACAAGCAAGCAGACTATTGGGTTATCAGATCAATACAGCCATATTGTGTATATATAGAAAACGAAAATTACAATTATATTCTGTTTACAAGGGAAAAAATCTTAACATATATGCAGTAGTTCAGCTTGATACATTTTTCACTGGTCGGCGCTGGGTATTTGTAATGTTTTACCTAAACAGGTCCTCTCACCTTACAACAAAGTTTTTCACCATAACATAGGTAATAAACTATCAAGAAACTGTTTTCTCATACTTCTGAAGCAATATGGAAAGCGAGAATTATTTTCTGCTTACATCAATGAAAAAGGAAAGGTATGCAGTAGTTTAGAAAATTCTTCAGTTTTCATTGATCAGCCCTGGGTATTTGTAATCGTTTATTGACAAGAAACTAAGGTAACAGTTTGCCAGTGTGTGTGTGTGTGTGTGTGTGTGTGTCACAAATTAAGAACTGCAAATAAATCAGAAAACAGACATTCATTTTTATTGCTATGGTAACAAGTATTTTCCTTCTAACCTTTTCATCATTCGGTTACTGCGCAAGGAAAAGACTCCAAGCTCACCACCATGGAACAAAAGGCCGGCTGTAGGTGTAAGGACTGAAAATGCCTCTGTCAGTGAACACTGAACGTGCACGACATGTCCACCTGTAGATATTAATATACATATTATGTGACATGTCAAATGTGTGTTACTACTAGTATCAGTAATATAATAAAACAGGGCACTTATAGAGCATATCTACCATATCATATAGCGAGCTCAATGCGCTAACAAAATTACGTGTGGTGGTCACACAGAATCACACATGTTAAACACACATACAAAAGGGTTAACAGCAAGAATGTCACCTTCGTGACCCTTCACATTCACGCAGGTATGGCAAGGTCCACCATTTAAGGTGGGGTTCCAAACCTCTAATATAAATACGGGAAAAGATATTTGACGGACGGTTCCAGCAAGTCTCGGGGGTGAACTATCAAATCATTTCTGCAGCTTACAAATGCGTGGTATCTCTTTCCGACGAAATATACGTATGACTTACTCTGGTTCATTGGACTAGCCCTAGATGCTAAAATAACAGAAGTATTGTTATAAAATCTACAAGGCCGATACTTATCCGATTTAGAGTAGCATTCTGCCAAATGAAAACCCTCTAAGAACCAAGGGCCAGTTGCACATCACTCATTTTTAGTCATCAAATTTCTTTAGATGATCAGTTTTAAATAAATACATAGCACCATCATTAAAGCCGTAAGTATCACATTGATTTAATCAGCCTATCAGTCTGCAAGAATACTAAGTAACTATAACTGACCTGATAAGTGCGACTAACGTCAGACGCGTTGATGGCAGCCTCCAGATGTCCAGTGGGGAGGACCGACTCTTGACGCCAGTCGCCATCGATACCCCAGGCCACCCGGAAGCTGGCTGTGGGCTTTGAAGCATCAGCGTTGACCACACATCTTAACTGGGTGTTGTCCTTTGACCTGCTCACGTTCACTGATATGATGGCTGGATAATCCGCTGAAAAACAGGCCAGATATAAGTCTCAAGAAAGTTTCTTTTATCTGACATTTTTAACCATGCTGAAAATACTTTGTTCTCTAAAATTTTAACGCAATCTACAATTCATTAGAGAAGCAGTTTAAATATTGTGATACGATGCTCTTTCAGAAACGACAGTCATTTTTAAGGCTAGTAACTTGGATTCCGATATTAGGAGAATATTGCTAACAGACTCCCTCCACCTTTAAACAACGTACATAATCGTCGAAATGTCATTCTTACACAGAACTCTACGCACGGCAGACCACTCCGTCGTGCTAGCAGAAACATTGCAGACCTGAAAGTTATTCCTCGGATTGAGTTCTCCATCTTGGAAACACAGGTTGTTGATCAGACACGTTCTTGGCTGAAAACACAAATCGTTAGCAGCAGTCGCTTAGAACCGACTACGGTCGAAAAAACTTTAGTTATAATAAAACTGATTTGCTGCTATGTTTCATTTTTGAAACGATGAAAGCGATAGATATGAAGATAATTTTCATTGACGTTGTTGAACATGAAATATATTATGAATAAATATTTGATTTACTAGGAAAAGACTTTATACGCTTAGTAGCTGAAGGTGTCTAATCAGAAGCTGAGAATAAGACAAATCGTGTCTATATTAAGAAGAGAAAACGAGAGAAAACCTACCAGTATCCGGCATCCCACCCATGTGCATCTCTGACAGGACGAGTCGTAGACAGTCATGTTCACTGCGTTGCTATAGCGATGGCCATCGATGGTTACCGTGATATTAAACCTTTTAATAGACTTCTCTAAAAATAAAGAACAATATCAGTAACAGTACCTTCATCTCAACATAGATATTTTATTATCACCATTGGTGTCAACATGTCAGATGGTCCAATTAAAACAGAGAAATCTTGACTTTCTTACTGTGAAAATGTTTGTATGGAGAGAATGGAAGCGGTTTTGAAAAAGAGATGCGTTTCATTCTTTATTTCCATTACTGCCTATAAAATAAAGACGGTCTGGAGGCAGTTGCAAGTCTTAAGGACCGGCGTAGGTGTTACATAAGATCGAGTAACATGAACCCCACATCAGAAGTGAATTAAAATCTCGTTACAGGTTACTTACCTGTTTTGATGCCAGCATCAGGCAAGAAGCAGCCGAGTTTGTTAATAGTCAGGAAAACAGCTTCTTCCATAGAAGCCCTTTCGGAAACTGATCCATCGTCCTAGAAATACAAACTACATCTTCATATTTTCTAAATGTCTAGCAAATTTTTAAAATTATTAGAGAAAAGTCTAATTTGCTTTAAACATCTGCTAATCCTTACCAGAATTTCCTGAATTTTACATGCCATCGTCGCCGTATTCTGAATATTTTCAGCGTTGATGAAGACTTGTTTGCATGGCCGTTCATTAAAGTCACAGAAGCCGGACCTTGTACAAAACAAGATAAGCGAACACCTGTTGTAGTAATGCATTTAATTTAATTTGCTTAGTTTTCCGTTTACAACCCAACAAGAAGATCATTACATGATGGAAGTCGTGAAGCAGTACTTTTTTGTATATTTTTAATAATCAAGTACTTTTTTCATTATTTGCGTTAAGAAACTCCTCTATTTTGTTTGCACACACATCTTCTAGAATGTTCATGATAGGAATCGGTATTTAAGATATCTTATTCCAGTATCTATCCTCTTTTTTAAAAATAATTTCTGAAAAAAACATGATCCGTGCGTCTTAAGAAATTCATCATCATTGTCGTCCTTATTATCACCACCATCATAATCGAGTTCTGCTCCTCACCCTCGGATGCGAAAGTTTAGGTGGTTCATCTTTTATCTGACAGTTATCGCCGATAAAGCCTCTGTTGCAGACACAGTGCCCCCTGTCGCATCGTCCGTTGATGAAGCACAAAGGGTTGCAGACGTCGTCAGAGATCTCTGGCTTCACGACAATCTCTCCGGTGAGTGTGGTGACGTAATTATCCGGGTTCTTGGCCAACTCCAATTTGCAAATTGTCAGGAAAGTGTCCACGATGACCTCCGTTCCTATGTAATTATCAGCTACCTGGAGGTCAGAATGAGGGTAAAATCCAAAACAAACATTTTTAAAATGACAACTATCAATGAAGCAGGTTGAGATATGCGTTATGTAAGTTATTGAATTTCTGTATAAAACAGTTGAAAACTTTAAAAACAGTTATAAAATAGACTGTCGAAAGTAAATGAGTCTTTCGTTCATTTAAAGTGTTGAAACTCACCAAAATATCGATCTTGCAGCTTTCGATCAGCCCTTGAATCTCCTGAGTTTTGTCCTGACAGTGAGACCAGAGCTGAGACTGTCTCAAGGCGGTGGAGCAGTAGTTCTCTGCTTGACTCTCGCTGATGCCAGTCGACGTCGGCCATGACAGTGTTTGGCGGTCGAAAATCTGGAACATCAGAGCTAATCACCTTGATCGACCCCAATCTTGCCTTCTCCCTAATCTCTCTCCCTGAAACTACTGTCTTGATTCAATAACCATTATCTATATCATCATTACATTGCCATGGTAATCGTGATTTATTTACAGAAGATAAGACAAGCGTTTACCTGCATAATCTTTAGGGTCGTAAACTTGGTCGATTACATCGGAGTCGACGTATGCTCTACCACTTGCAGATTTCTTTCTTTCTCGGGACGTCCAGTTTTAAAATGTGTCTTTACAAATATATCTTCACATCAATCAAATAATACCATACATCTCAGTCCAGCTTGTTAGTACCAAATCTATTCGTGTTAAAATTTTAACAGCAATTAGTAAGAAACAAAAAGAAATTAGTAAGAAACAAAAAGTTAGGGTTGTTTTTACGGACGGCAGGGGCAAGATACAACAAAGAGCAGTGAATGAAAGTAAAGCTAACGAATATAGGACGGTAGATAAAATGTTTGGCGACAACAATAAACTAAAGAATGACACCGGAAGTGATTGAGAGTTTATGACGCGACATCACCGTTCCTTCTCTATCCTCAGCTTTGATTTGAGGGTTTTGCTGCTGGTAAAGTTTCACTGAGAACTCGTGTAATTAGAATTTTTTATTAAAACGAGCACTTTTAAAATTAAATACAAAATTACAAAAAACGATGTGATCACTTTCCAAAGGATTTATTCACTGGGTTAGCAATAATTTATGAACAGCGGAAAATATTGTTTTGAGTAAACTGGGTTGGTCTTTTGTTTTTGCTCTTGATTTTGTTCAGTAGGCATAAGTCAAGGATGTACCCTATCACCAGTTCTGTTTAACACCTTTCTGGAGAGCATCATGCTCGAAGCTCTCCACAACCACCGTATTTTCATTTCCGTTTGTAGAAGACCGATCTTCAAACCTAAGCTTTTATATACGACATAGATATGCTAGCAGGTAATAACAAAGAACTGCGAGACCTCACCAACAGACTGACAAACAGTTTAAATGCATATGGAATGGTGACCAGCACTGAAAACAGCAAAGTTGTGATCAATTGCAACGGCAAAGCAGAGATGTATATGGACAGGGTACAGCTCGAAAAGGTAAGCAGGTTCAAATAAGTGCGAGACACCCTCTCCAAGGACGGAAGCTCCACGCCAGATATCTGCATCAGATCGCAACAGCAACAGCGGCAATGACTAGACCAGATAGAATGTGGCGTAGCCATAAGATAGGGTTCACTATCAAGTATCAGCTGTCCAAATCCTTGGTAATACTGATTCTGCTCTACGGATGGCGACTCTGTTCGCCGAAACGGGAAGGAGAATCAAGGCATTCGAGAAGTGCATGGGAAGGCTGCTCCACATCTCATACACAGAACACAGAACCAAGGACTTTGTATGAAACAAGATTGCCACACTCGTAGGACACTAGGAACTTCTACTTTCAATAGTCAGGCGACGTAAGCTGGTTTTCTTTTGCTATGTGAACACGAAAAACACCATGTCAAAGACTTCCCTGCAAGGCACCTTGGAGGACAGCCGACGCCCCAATGACCAGAGGAAGAACTGGCTTAATAAAGTCAAAGACTGAAACTGCTCGTCCTGTAGAGGACCTGCTGACTATCGCCCAAAATATGTATGTTTTCCTGAACTGTCATGTCTCCAGAGACTGAGACATCACGAAAATACCACAGGACTGTATGTCTAAAATCCTGTGGTACCACTAATTGTCCCCTCTGTTTTGGAGTCACCTCTGCAATGGAAAGCAGAATGGAAAGTCACTTCCTTCATCTTGACACTTCCTACGATTTCTTTTTTATAAACGGGGGAGAGATGTCACATTTTAGTTAGCACAACGTGGTATCCAAGTCGCACCTGCTGAATGAGAAATTGTTTTAAGATAGTCTGGGCGACTATATAATTAACTGTCGCCAACAGCGCTTCACTTCCCAAGGAGACTCGGCAAATGCAAAGACAGTAGGTGTAGGGGAGAAGATACTACGTTTTCAAAGGTGTGGAAATCACATTTCTTTTGTACTTTGGATTTCTGTAGCATTTGAATTTCTGTTGTATTTTTATAAATATCTGTATGAATGATCTGTATGAATAATGTTGTTTTCTTCGTAACTGTCATTGGTGAAGTATTTTCATCCTGGAGAATTTAGCCCAGGTCTGCGAAAAAAGAGAGTTTGGTGGCTCATCCCCATGATGCAGCGCAAATTTGTTTTAATTTTAGTTCCTTTGTGGAGGCGTCAGTAAGTTTTCAGATAATTAGCAGGACACATAATTATTTATATATCAACATCAGGCTCCAATGATTCTAATTAATAGTGTTGTAAAAGAACATTATCAAGTGTGAACAGTAAAAAGTGACTTTGTGCCCAACTAATAACTCTATTATTCTTTTCTTAATAATCAAACTGAAGAAAAACTTTCCATTGGGATATTTCAAAATTAGAAAATTAGAGTTGTTAAATAACAGTAACTTTCGAGATGTGCATTAAGAATTAGTTTTTCTTCAACAATTATCTAGAATTTTATTAGGAACTTTGCTATTTCTTTATACGATTAAATGTATATAGGACCTGCAAAGAAGGAGTTTGAGTTGTTCTGTTTACGACTAAAGGAAAGAACACGCAAATGTTTAGGCGACTGCGTGAGTGGGAGCGTCTGTGACAGTGTCACGTGGCAAGTTAACGTCCTTGTTTGGTCTCAAAAGTCCACTTCAGACTGCTGACTTAATATTTATATTCAAGATTTCAAATGCAAACCAGCCAACATGGGATCTTTTGAGTTCAAATCCGACTTAAAAACTCGCACAAACAACGCCATTTGTCAATAAGACATAACCGTCGACTTTTGTGACGTCACAGGTGTGACTTTTTTTCTCTGTTAAAAAGTCTGTGTAAAGGGATGTTATTCGTTCAGAATGTAAGAAATAGTATTTAATACCCAGCCCAGTCCAGTCATTCAATCAGTTCTATATAGCTTACAATTTCATATATTTCCTCCGTTGTTATACTGACGACATCGATCAATAACAAATAGTGTTATGATAATGATTATATTGTTAAAAGAAATTATGTAGAGAGATTCGCTTATTTCCCAACTAGTTTTTGTTTCCGTAATAAGAATGGTAGAAACATACTGTCTCATAAGCTGAATATTTGTTATCCCAAATATTTTCAGGAACATCAGTCATTTTCATAACAAAATTATGTTATAAAAATAAAGAACATGAACATGACTAACGATATTGGCTAACCGTTAATTTGCGTTTCATTTTGTCCCCCTGGTAAGTACAGTTCACAGTGCCATGGCCATCGTTATTGCATTTGCAGTATTCAGGATCAACGTCCGGCTCTCTTGGTCCTGAAGGTGCGTTCTTGAACAAACTTGTGCTGTCATCGTTCCTGAAATTACAGTAATACTCTAAGGCTAAACTATAAAATCACGAAATGGTGTGCTTGGACGCAAAAAATTATTCAATAATTATCTGTAAATAAATGTTACCTGAACGTAGGAAAAAAAACAACAACAGTGCTTACTTCCAGGACTCCGTGAAACCCTCAGGTACACTGTCTGCAGGCATTCTGTCCACAAAGCCAGACCGGTGGGTCAGGTCGTTGTTGAGGTTGTTATCAAACGTCCCGCACAAGCCTCTTCCATTGAGGTAATCGGTGCCAGGAACAGAGATGTAGAGGTTGAGATGACCACCAAACTCTGCCGATGCGGTAATTTTAATCTCAGAACTGGACGGAAAATACAGCTGTCGAAAACAATATCAGCATGATTAAGTGTTAGAAGCACATGACAATAGGTCACAGTAAAGTAAATGTGTTTTGAACAAAAATAAGCACATTAAAGAAGCAAGTAGAACAAAAAGAATTAGAGGACAGGAACAAGTATTTAAGTGAGTGTGTCATGGAATTGTCATATGTCGTCATGAATATTGCTCAACAGTCCTAGCTACCTCAGCTAGAGCCATGCTGAGTCTCTGAGTAGGGTCTACGAAATAAACCATGAGAACCACATGACCATAGAGGATAAAGCTGCTCCTCAATGCACTAACCATGAAAAGAAACGTGGATTGAGAACCTTCTCAAGTAAGAGCCACAACCAAAAATACAGACAACAATTTATGGGGAGAGGCATTACTGTTATCGTCGATCCATCCGTAGATTGAAGAATGGTCGTGCCGTTTCTCAAAGGCCCGGGCACGGTGATTTCCGGTGACCCAACGCTTCGGCCATAGAAGCCATGGTTGCAGCCGTTGACCCTGATCAGATCGTTCTTCTCACGAACCGCAACTCCACAGACACAGGTTACCGCCCTGTCTCGACGCTGTTTGTAGCAAGGCCAAGTCCGAATCTGAACCTAAGCAGAGGAGGAAAACAGTAAGGTCAACATGCAAACTGATCATTTGATTTCTCTAGGTATTTAATTATAGACACAATGTTAGTGTCGTTGATAGGAAGGAGGCTGTTGTTGTAATGTTGCTGTTCTTTAACCTGACTTGTTAACTTTGTATTTCACAGCTTTGATTTCAAACAACAAACAAAATAAATTTTGTGTTGCGTAGCTGCTCCTTGCTCCATGAAAAATGGAAATAGCATGACCTTTCCTGAAACGGAAAAAAGTGGCATACGGAAAAAAAAAATAAAGGTACTTTACCTCAAAATCCCTTTGGATATTTTCGTAGGCAGTGTAGTCACCCACTTTAAACAAATGGAATACTCTGCAACAAAAAAAATTTTTTTTAAGAGTTCGCTACATTATTTTTTCATACTCAATGAAACACTATTACAAAGCAGATTAAATTAACACTAAAATTTGCTAATGTTATTTTTTTTACAAATACATTGCTCTGACCTCTTATTCTCCAGTCCTGTGATGTGTGGATCTGTTATAATGCTGCAGAGCTTTGAACCCCTTTGTTCAAGATCAACCTGTGTGATGAGAATCAGGTACAAAAATAAGTATAAATGAATTTCTTTACAATTTCCATATTTCGCAGCATGTTTCGTGATACTAGAAACATGGATTGGCACAAAAGAACAAAAAGCAGACATACAAGCAAATGAAGATATGAATGTGTAAACGAAGAAAGATGACAAAGACAAATTCAACTACAAAAGCGAGCTCAAAGAAGTGAAGAAAATCGTGACTCATCTTTTACAAAGACCTGCTTGAAGAGCTTTCCACTTTCGAGAGTGAACATTATTAGTCGCTTGTCCATAAAACTGCTTTGTAAACCTCGCACGCAGGCACGCAGGCACGCACGCACGCAGACACTTACCTATGTGCTAAACAATCCGATAAATGTCTATACATGATATTTATTTATAGGCACCCTTACTCTCTTAATTTTTTCAGTGGGCCTTATTTATTAACACTTCAAAAAGTTGCACTGGATTTCATGAACATTTGATTTGGAAATTAAATATGAACTGCTTGGAAAATACGTGAAGCAATCTTCTTATTGTCAGGACTATAATAGTCATTTCTCATGTTTGTCTTTAATTCTCACTGTCTTGTGTTAGCCTTTCTGTACTGTATTTTAATGTATGTAAAAGCGCAAGCTAGAAAAAGACAAGAGAGATTTTTTCTAATTTAAATTTCTTAAGAAGCTTTTTATGTGGTGCACTTTACTTACTTGCACCGAGGGAATCTTAAAATCTTGAAATATTTGCTGATACGGCGAAGCGTCTGCCACAACAATATTCGCAAATGAGACCACAAAGCCCTTGGTACCGAACTGCATGGGAGTCTTGCTGGCCACGACTGACACCGTCTTTGACACTTGTTGACTCGTGCTGTTCCAGTCTGATTTACACAGTGAGTATCTACAATCCTTCGACACTCCCAGGAAGCCTTTGCAAAATAATGATCAAAGATAAGAAAAAACACACTTTTTCATAATATTTAAAAGACAGATATAGAGACCTTGGGTAGGTTTTGAGCACAAAGACACAGTAGACTGACTTCTGTCAATGTTATCAGAGTGACAGCAAATTCACCTGAAGTTGTCCACGGATCTTGATCCTCTTCAGACTTGACCGACAAGTAAATCCAAAGACAACACTTATCATCTGTCACAGACGAGTTACATAGGACCGGAAGTGTTGACCTTATGACCAAGTCTTGCTTGTCTTTATCCTTAGGTATGAAGATGTGGGAGGGATTTGTCTGTGAAAAAAATTAACTCAGTTATGACTGATGTGACGTATGATAATAACATCCTAGGAAAGTTTATATGATTTAGTTATATGTTAGACAGTGTATTAGTCATGTATGTTGTAACGTACATAACTGTTCTAATGACGTGGAACTTGCTAGAAGGAAAGTTGTTTGCTGGCGATTAGTTTACTCGAGGTATGGGGTAAAAGGCTTAAGGGTGCGGACACAATAAAAACGTAAAACACTAAACCTTTCCGAAACATCCCTGTTTTCCCTGTTTACTGTGACCTACACTGCACATTTTTACCAAACGATTTGGCAAATCTTTCTGTCTCTTGTTTGTGGCTTGATGGCTGTAGTTTTAGAACCCTTTCTAAATTCTCTCTTCGGTTTTCAGTTTTTCAACATGATTTCCGTCGCCAACTTGACTTATCATTAAACCATTAACTTAAGTAAATTGTTTATCAATTGATTATGAATTGTGGGTCCTGCGAACATTTATTTTGTCACAAATTTTTTTTTTTTTTTTTGACTAGATATACCGTTTATCTCAATTACAGTATGCTAGTATCACATGTTTTCTGTATCCTTGGCAATACATGTATCTGCTTTCTTAAGACCTTTAACTTGTAAAACATACACAAAATTAGGAGAAAAATATACAATCGTCAGCATATTGCGTTAATCTAAGTAGTAAGTGCCGCTACTTGACACACAAATGTGGTGAAGGCGATAAGTGCGTGAAAACGAGTGGATCATATTCTTCAGTTATGTGTCTGTGCCTGTGTCTGTGACTGTATGTAACTTAACTCACATAATAATACTTTTGTCACCATCTTTCGCTAGTAAACTAGCAATTAAAAAGTGCTTTTAATTCCTGCAGACTATATAATTATGTAAGGCTGTTGAAATTATATGTATTACTCGTCTTTCAATAATTTTATCGCTAGAACAGTCCAGTTAGCATTAGAATTACTCCATAGATTAATCACTCCTTAGTTTATACATACCACAGCAAAAGGTAAATTGAACACTCCAACGATGGAAGTCCGATGTAAGTGTTGAAAACAAATGTGCACCAGATATTTGCTTTATTTTCATTGAAAGTTTGCTGTGTTACTAGCAATTGCTAGGTATTTAAAAAAAAAAAAGATTTGCCAAACCGTTTTTTGTTTGTTGTGTTTCTGCACCTTGAAAGTTTTCCCCTCCTTCCTAGAAAGAATGGTGTCTGGCTCTCTAAGAAATGTGAAATCACTAGCCACGGTGAATCATTTTAATTCGCGGCCCTTACAGATGTAAAAGCTTTAGCATGTGTTAACCCTTGTGGCCGTATTCATAGAGGAAGGGTGGCGGGATTGAAATCCAAGAAAAATTTCTTGCCTCTTCATTCACGACCCACTTTCACACCTTGCACACTGCTTTATGTTAGTTTACTCCAGGGAATATTTTTCACCGATTTAACACTACGGCCTCAGGGGTAAAAACCATCCGCTTTATAACTCTGGGAACAAGACGAATGCTCTAGATTTACCCAGCTTACTCTTGTTTTCTTAATATGACCCTTGTCATTTGTGATATTTTTACCCTGGCTGACATTCCAATTATTCTTCATTTGATCTAGATGTATTTCGAGAGAGGTTTGGCAGTCGGCATGTCATTTACAGTATGTCTGAAATTGTTATTGATACTTACCTGTATTCCAGCCCAGTACGTCCTAGCGCTCTCCAGCCAGGGTCCTTTTTTGATGGCATTTTGTTTGTAAAATGCACGCACTTTGCAACCAACCTGTCAAGGATTGGATGTAGAATATTCAATGAACCCGACCTGAGAAAGACTAATGAATCTCTTTATCACTATCACTATTGCCCTCTCAGAAACGGTGGAGGAGCGCGACTGTGCAAAGATAAACAGGGTTCTGGTTTTGTTGACACTTTGCAAAGATAAACAACCAACATGACAAGCATTCAGAGTTTTTCATAATAATCACCATATTTAACACAATTGTAATAAGATGTCCACCCACTTTTTCTCTACTCTTGTTTTTCGTTTTCATCTTTATTTCTTTCTATTGCCCCCTCTCTCGCTTCATCCACATCACCTCCTCTTCTACGTTAAACGTCACTACAGAATATGTAACATTACTTCCCCTACATTGTCGTTTCTCACAATATTATGACACCAGCGATGTAATCATTTCCATAAAAAAGCAGCCAAAAAACAGCAAAGCCATCGTGATCATGGCAACATAGCCAAGAAATATGACTACGTCCTTCTGTTACGCCTTTCATTCACTGTGTTGTTTGCAGTTAACATGTAATTATAAGCTCACGTTCTTGTTCAGGAGACCCGCCAGCTTAGCCCCATCCAGTCTCGCAGATCGCCCTGGGTCACTGACGACTTCTGGCGGCACTTTAGGGTCCTCCAGGCCATTAAACAACCAGACGAACTCAAAGGCTTGATCCGGGTCCTTGCCGCTAAAGGTCAGGTCACAGGTGAAGTAGAAGGTGTTTTGCTCTATCACAGGTCCTCGGAAACTCGGCGGGTCAGTCAGGTGTGGGTAGGCGTCTGCCGATAGAGGAGAGAGCAAAATAACTGATGGACTCTCATGGTTAGTAAACATGTTTGCGAATATAGAAGACAGTGCACGGGGACGTAGCACGTGACAATTACACTCATTGAAATTTGAAAGTGCCTTTGTCTTTCCACACCAAACGTGTCGTTTCTTCTCTATGGCTGTCACAAAGACATTGACATATTTGTAGTCCGTCTTAAACAGAGATTCATTGTATTACAAATACTCACGGACGGTCATTTATTACAGTGATGCATTCGGATACAAAAAAAAAAGTATTCACTCACCTGTACAGCCGGGTTGAAAACCTGTCGGAGACCACTTTCCAGCGGGACATGGTGCGTCCTTTCCTGTAAAGTTCAACAATTGGAAGAGCTCACAATTGGTTGCATTATAAAAACATCTTAACTGTCATTATGTATTTTTTTTCTCTGTTTCTTTCAGTCTCCCTTCTCTCCGTCTCTCTTATATAAATATACATTATAAAGTAGACTGTGGTTATGCTTACGATGACATTTGTAACATAACTACACTTTACAGTTTGTTTGATCTTCACCAAGTCTGTTGTTCTTGACGTTGATCGGTCGATGAGAGACTTGGTTTGTGTACCTTTCTCTGGACCATGTAAGATGTTACTAATGGTTCCATATCGAAGAAATACTTCCCAGACTGGGAGCAAGCCTCCTGCTTTGTTAAAAATCTACTGCTCTCGTGAAAACTTTTCATTTTAGGGAAGAGAAATACCGATTCTACTTTATGAGTTAGTGAGCGTGACTTTATTGAAGAGGTACATCAGAAGTGGACTATACCATTACAGAAGGAACCGTCAGCAGCAGAAGTTAACACGGACACACACATGCACGAACATGCACATGTTTCTTTAAAGGAGGATTACCTTATCGCAATGACACAACAAATACAATACAATCTGGGTTCAATACCCTTTCTCCGCCTACTTTATGCAGAAAAAATCATTGAATAAGATTTGAGGTCAAAAAGAAACATGTCTCAACAGTCGGAGAGATGTGTAGACAAAAGCGAATGATGTAAACAGCGATAAAGCAGTTATTTTCGAATTACCTGCACAATAGGCCATAGGACAGGCTGGTGTTGGATGTAAATAGTAAACAAAAAATCCGCCACAGTTCTTCACCGCAATGTACACGGACTGTCCACAGCACGAGGTGTAGGAGGCGCCACCAGTCTGAATGTTCGCACATGCTTGCCTCTTTTGGATCCCGTCACTTACGGAAGGGTGAGTACCTTTCAGCCATATTGGAACAGTCGTCCCGCACTGAACACGCATGAATTGTGGGAGAGCATGAAATGAGTCTGTTTGAGTGCCGACGTCAAGTTTCTTCTGCAAGTTTATTTTAACAAGTAATTGTGCAAGGTCATTGCAATACAGTATTTTCTTTTCTGCTGAAACATGGATTCCTTTTACGTTTTACTAACAATATCGTGTCAGTGAGTTTAAATAGAATACGTTTTCGTGAATTAACAATATTTTGTCTTTCTCACTAATTAATTGGCAGATGGATGCATAAATAAATTACGAAATTCTTCACTTTCCTACCTTGAAAGTATCGACGCATGTTTCAGGCATTTTACTCTCAGCATCTACCACAAACCGGTACCAGCCCGTGTCGAGGTCAATGTCGCACAGTGGAGGCTCTGGGTAGGTCGTCACATAGGACACACTGCGGTGAACGTCCGTCAGGTTCTGGTAGTTGCCATGGAGACAAGGGTCAGCCACTGCCTGGGCAGCGACATCTAGGCACGTATAAATAGCAAATGATGAAATGCTTATAATGACTGCATAAAGAAATAATTACTTAAGTAACATCGATATAGTAAGACAAAAATATCCATTGTTTCCATTTAATTATACTACTGTTTTTAAATTTTTACATCGCTCAGTAGTATTTCTTCACACTTTAAGCCACTAAAATGACCCAGAAGGAACCTACATTCACTTCAACTATAACTTCAATGGATGGAGTAGTTATTACAGACACTTTATGCATGTGTAAACATCAAATTACTATGTAAACCCCTATCGTCATATCAGTAATTTTTTTTTAGTAGCTATCTACAAATCTATTTGTATCTCTATATGATTACATGAAAAGCTTTTGTAGACAATTATGCCAAAGTACAGTTGCAAACTCGACCACGTCCATAAGAAATCATTATTTAAATTGCAACGGAACAGACTTCTTTAAATGCAGATTTATGTTATGTGATGATCATGTATTGGTACATTTGTGTGATATGCAGAGATACATTATAAGAATATACAAGTTCTTTAAATAGTGTGATCTACTTTTTTCTGTCTGCTCCAATGATCAAAGCATCAATATACAATCGTGTAAAAGTAAACGTGCCAACTCTGATGAGTCCATTAAAATCGCATCACATACAGCTGATAACACTAAAAGAAAGTTTTTAAGCAGAATTGATTTTCTAAGAATTCATGATATTTGTTATCCAAAGACGCTGATTTAATTGCAGATTTATGCAGATTTTCCTTAAAATGTAAATAAATATTACTACATACAGCACATGTACATCAAACCCTAGAGCATATCCTCACTAAGTAAAGCCATACGAAGATTGAAAACTATGGCAAAACAATAACTGCAAAACAATAATTTTCAAAACAAGAAAGTGTGGAATATTCTGTATCGTTCTTGAACGCTGCCGTTTGTTCTTACCAAGTACAAAATTGCAACTTGAGTGAGGCTTATATAATTAACAAGAAGGCCATCTTTTTCTTGCTTTGAAGAGTTCCCAATGGCAGCTTTACCAGGAGGCTGTTAAAACAACTTTCACATTTCTTCTCCTTGGCTTCCGGCAACGGTAAGTCTATTTCTTTAACTTTTAAAAATATATATTTAAAATTGATAAAAAAAAACAGTAAGTGGGCAGGTAAATTAGAGCTGCCTCTCATTCATTAGTTGGACGAAGTCTTTCATCACAAAAGAAGAATAGTGATTAATGTCTGCAGGCCACAGCAAGTGCACGTGCTATGCTGAGAACGGATAAATCCATCATGTGAAACTATAAGCCATGATTCCAGAGGATGCTCTGAAATGCGCACAGAGTTTTTTTCAAAATTCAGATAATTCACATGTATCAGCAGCAGTTTATTAAAATCTCAAGTACTCCACAAATTATTAACAAGGCTTCTAGGTGTCACGTGTCACAATCCTCTACGCTACACTCCAGTAAGTAATGGGGTAGATGGAGGGACAGTGTGTGGAGCCCCAACCGCGTTGGTTTGTCCCTAGCCGAGCGTCCAGTGCGGGACAGGGTAATCTTTAATTGCTGATGGACGGCCCTAATTATAGGTCAGAGAATAGACGGATAAAGTGGAGGACTTAAAAAGATGGGCAGTGCAGGCGTGTTTTTTCATCTTGTAAGCTGACAGGCAGGTAAGATTCTCGTGATAAAGCCTTCCTCATGCCGAACATAGGGACGCGTTATGCCCTTCATAGAGACTTGAGCTGTTTGTAGTGTGTAAGCCTTTGTGGGTAAGTGAGAAGAAAATTCTTGGCACTTTGGTAGTAACGGGTATTTACTCATGTAAAAGCCGGTTGACAATTTATTGAGACAATATGACTGGAACCCACAGGGAAAGCACAGGTCTGGGAGACCCAAACAGACATGGAGGAGATCGGTCCACGGTGAAGCGAATGTATCCGGAATGACATGGACCCAATTGAAGAAGGACGCCCAGAACCGGATCTGCTAGAGTGGTGAGGTTGCGGCGCTATGCTTCATGGGAATAAACAGGACTACAAAGAATGGGTGTTTACTTTGGGTAGGAGGCTTCTCCTTCGTCTGTACTCTGCAAGTGCAAACGTCGTTCACTGTTAGCATGAAGTTTGCCCAACCCAAAATCTAAACATGTTCCTACGCCACTTCGTTGGGAGAAAGGTCTTGTGGCGTATTGCCTTTGCGTGGGCGCATGTACCTTTCTTTTTTGCTAATTAAGCATGTGCTATTTGAGCAGGTGCTTGAACAGGTGTGTCCTGCTTCCCTACAAAGATGGAGTGCCGCTGAATGCGCTGAATGCGAATGATTGTTTGTACCGGCGGCACGTGACACTGGTTACGACCCTCATCTTCTACTCTGACAAATGTCACTATGTACAGCTGACTATGCTTTATTAACTCCTTGTATCTGATTTCTTAGTACAGGTAGTCCTCGGGTTACGACGGTCTCGAGTTACGTCGTTTCGTGGTTACGACGCTTTATACGACGCTCCTATCGACTTACGAGGTCTAGCGTCGTAAGTCAAACTGTACGTGCGCCTCATTCCACGTGCGGCACAATATTTTACTGTACTTATGTTTATTGATAATTATGTAGCTTACTCTGTTAGGATAGGTGTTTGGATAGGCTAAGTGTGTACAGTACTGTACTGTTATTATGGTACAGTACTGTATGAATGTATGATCCGACTTACGTCGAAATTCGGTTTACGACGCCGCGTAAAAACGGATCAACGTCGTAAGTCGAGGACTACCTGTATATTTTCTTCACTTTTCCTGATGGGTGTATTCATTTGCTAGAATCTATAAGTGCCAATGCCGAGTAATTAGCATTGTATTTTTATGTTTTACAACAGATTTGTGTAACAAGATTTAAATGCCTATAACATTCAGTAAATAATAGAGACAATAATAGTTTATATTTTTTTCACCTGGGCTTTTATAGCATGAAGACTCGATTTCAACATGGACATGTTCATCTTGGGAAAATGTAATATAACTTTAAGGATTTCTACTTTTTTCTCTTTTCCTTGGTACATCAAGAACATCTATAAGTGATCATGAGATATAACAACAAAATTTACATAGATGTATCTATATAGATGTAACAAGCAAAATATTAAACACTTACACTATGTTATTTCACACACGCTTGCCACGTTTATCTCAAGGCAAATAAAATAACATGTCACATTCTATAGGTAAAAAGATTAAGTATTAAAATATTTTAAAGTGTTTCATTCAACGGGCTTTTTGTTCAGCAAAATATTTGTACTGTTGTGTTTGAGGGGCACAAAAAAAAATTACCCCACAACTAGGATTGACGATGTCGATAAAGGTTAACTCCGGCACCTTCATTTGATCAGTTTTACGGCGGATTCTCATAAATAAGACGTTGATCTGGAAGTTATTTTTTATTTTATTTTATAATGTTATTTAACATCACTATCTTTGAAAAAACAATGCTCTCTCGCGCTCTAAAGTTCTAGCAGTTATCTCGTTTTTTCTGTTTCACACGCAACATTCCGGCCGCGAGTGTATCACGCAAATTGCTGGACCTGAAAACAATCGATAAAAATAATATTGTCTAAAAACTACAAAAAAATGTATGAGATTAATTCTTTAAAGAACCAACGTACTGTGAAGAGCTGCTGAAGCCAGCAAGAACGACTGAAGAAACCATTTCGTTGTGTGTGAACACCCCATGGTAGGATGTAGAATCAATCTGCGTGCTAGGATTTATATTGAACCAGCAAAGGGACTAGTTTATCGGCTTCTGACGCGCAAGAATACACCTTCCGTCAGTATGTGGATGCAGATAATGTTATGCCAAGAGTCCGCCAGGTGAGCCAATGGGTCCTATGGAGCCTCCCCTCCCCCCCACACACACACACTTACTCATGATCTTAATGCCTTGGCCACGCATGTGTTTATCTATCGTTTACTTCCTTCTTATCGTATGCATGTCAAAGAAAGGTTAGGAAAGCAAACTTTTCCGACTTAATGATTTGAATTTAATGAGAAGAAACTTTTATTGATAAAGAGCTTCCTTCATCCAGTATTATAAAGTAAATAATAAATCGTGGAAAACAGAATGTTTGAGCAAAAAATTCCAAAGAAACATTTTGAATATGCAGGTTAAACTCGAAAGATAAAAAGGGTGGGGGGAATTGATGTTTTACGCCGAGCCAACAACTAAGGGTATATCAGAGCAAGACAACCAGCTATGAAAACAGAGAGGGCTGTGAAAGCGGAAAGCACTGAAAAAAAGAAAGATACAAATAAGACAGGGCAGTACCATCACGTAAGTATAAGGATTCAGTGGCGATCACCCAAAATGATGAAACCACTCTACAAGATAAGATAATACTTAATTTTTCCCAGTGGACTATTAGGGGTACCTGAAAGAAATACCACAACACACTGTCATATCCTCAAAAAGTGATACACTGATTCCTAATTTTCTTCAAAGTTTGTACAGTCTATGTTTTATATTTTATAAATTTTATAATGAGCATTTTGTTGTAGTGTAAAATATGATATTGCTTGTTAAAAGGTATTTTATAAGTGGTGCATTGATAAGCATTTATGATGAGATGTGACAGTACTCAGTTCTGAACCATCACATTGCTGCTACAATTTTTACTGTAGGCCTAAAGACCAGGGATGCCCAACCTACGGCCCGCGGGCCATATCCGGCCCGCGACACGGTGCCGTCCGGCCCGCGAAGCTTCTGCGCACAGTAAAGGAAATCGGCATGTTAGTAATGAAGAAAACCAAAGGAAAAAAAAAACGAAAAAAAGGGAAGAAGTGTTTATCCCTACGTAGGGGCGTCTCTCAATCTTTCGATGGATTTCATTCTAGATTTTCGTCTTTGGAGGAAACCAGTTTTGAGAACGAGGGACGCCGCATTCCGTAGGGGATTAGTGATCTTTTGATTGATTAATATTTGAATCAGTCGTTAAAGAGATTGAAAATACAGACTCCGGGCTTTCTAGCAAGGTATAAAACAGTGGGGTTCTGATAAAGAAGCAATACCGAAACATCGTTTGAATTTCGTCATTTTCCTGTGGAAAACAGGACGGATCGCCTTGGGGTACCTCGATTAAAATGTATTTTCAGACAATTTCTAACTTTTATTTTAGCAAGACAACTTCAAATATCTCACTAATTACTACATAATTAATGGTAAGTACAACTTGCTTCTAATAAAAATGGTATCTGTTCTATGTTTTTTTTTCTTTTTTGTATTTTTGCCGTGAAGTGGCCCGCGACACTGCTGTCCGAAATGGATATGGAACGCAGGCCGAAAAAGGTTGGGCATCACTGCTAAAGACTATTAATAAAGGCAATAGTATTGTATTGTAATGTATCTTAAAGAACCTTCATATGCAAGAAGTTATTGAAAGGCAGGAAGTCGAAACATTTTGTTGTAATTCTATGCACACGCAAAACTTACATAATGAAACAGTATGCACATGTACTCATATCTGCATCATATACAAGAGAAGCTAGATTAGTGATACCGATTATCAAGATGTGATGAAAGAGGATCCTCTCTGGTGTGATATTGACCTTTCAATGCTTTAAATTCAAAGTGACTTTGTGTTATGATGACGTGCACATGTACTGGGTAGTTGTGATTGTCAGTTGTGGTGATAGCAAAAATGGTTATGAAATATTTTCTCTTTGGTGTGAAACACATCATTAAACTCCTCCTCATAAACATTCCCAGACCATGCAAAACAGACAAACCACGGACATATGTTGGATATTAGTTCCTGGACAAACTGATTTGATCACATGCACAAGCAGAACCACCTACGCACTCACCGATCAGAGCTTTTCCAAATTCTATAATGAGGGGAGAAAAAATTCGTTTATTTACCCAAACGGCTTAGTGATGGATCTTGTCCAACAGTGGCACCCATGTACTACGGTCAGCACCGCCTGGCACGTCCACCACAGCCTGCTGCTGACAGACGACTGACCAGGACACGCTGAACTCCGAGGTTGACAACAACATTTGGCTGGGGCTGAAATAATAGCCAGCGCCGACACCATCGGACACTTTCATCTCCAAGCTTTGCTCCACAAGAAACATGCGCACAAGGATAGAAGAGGCAATGGACAGCCAACAGCCACACAAGTACGTTAGAAACAGCGCTGAGCAGACGACTGGTGACGTCAAACACAACAAACGTCAGCTGATCTTTATCTGCCCTATCCCTCTACAGCAGGATAAAAATAGCCTGCGACACTGACGCTGAGGTTCGTCTGCTACGAGCGCGTCCATCGTAAAGTGCCTGGATTACATTTCACGGGAAATTACTAGAAAAATAGCAAACAAATGTCTGTTCACGACAATGTAGAGAAATAATATACTGAGACCAGCTGACAGTTAAACCGACAGTGATGTCCATTCGCCTAACTGACTTAAGGGGACTGCACTCTCTTGTTCTTCGATCTGAGTCTCCTCTTGATCTGTGTGTTTGTTGTGTATTTACACTCATTTGTGTTGCTCTGTCTGTGTCTGCACCAAACAGAAAACATGCGATCAAGCAAAGTGACCCCAAGACACAGTACAGCTGCAGTCAAACATACAATGAAATGTCTAGTCCCAAGTTATACATGTGTTGACTCCATCAAAACACATCGGGAAAAGGTTTTCTTTAGTCAAACAGATCATCGACACACAGAGGTACAGACGAGGTTTATCTTCGCCCTGATCATCGCTTTCCTGACAGACGACAGTCGCTGTCCACCTTCATCCTCCATCCACATGACGTCACTGAGGGCTAACATCCTGTCAGCAATGGCTGATTGTGACATTTCGTGTCATGACATGTCACGGTTAGGGCATAGTGTGTGTTGTGACAAGATGTTGGCAAACTGTAACAGTGTCATGTGATCGTGGTGTAGGTATTGTATCCTGTCATTGCTATTCATTGGTTTATTTGCTATCTGCTGTATGTTTATATTGTCAGCCTGCTGTTTGACTTTGTTGAAACAGTGGTCACGTGGTGCCTGTGGGTGACATGACAGTTAAAACTATTTTAACCACTTAACAACAGTCTGTATCTGTTTGAAACTAACAACAAAAATCTTTATTGAAACACTCATTGTGAAACGTGGGGCGACATTTATAAAGGATTTGAAACAACATTTGTACATCGTGTGAATGTGTTTGTGCCAAACAGTTAAACTTGTAACATGTGTTGTATAAGTGAGCCACTAGTGTTTTTTTTTTAAAGATGAATAAATTTCTCCACTCAGTGAGTCTCAGAGTTCTGTCCCCTTTGTTTACCACTGGCAGTAAACAATATCAGACTGAATACTTTAGTGCACGACACTGACATTACAGTCTGATGAGGACCTCTTATACACACAGTGACACAGATATCACACTGGTAGACTGACACACGGATATGATGAAACATTAACACACACACATCACTGAAACAGATAAACTTGTTGACACTTGTTCTTTTGTAAACACAGACACGGACCTCGTGATGTAAAAATCTGTAATGACGTCATATCTATTACATCCTAAGGTGATGACGTGGTGATAGACTGAGAGTAGAAGAGGACAAACACTAAAAGACAATTGTTGGTGTAAGAGACTGACACACGACTACAGCAGGTGACAGGTGTGTCAGTGTCAGTGTCAGTGTCAGTCACCTTCTAGCGGCTTGTCAGGGGAGACAATCACAAGTTGTGACGTACAGCGGGACATGAGGTCAAGTCGGTTGGAGGTAAAGCTGTAAGATCTAAAAAAATAGTAATCAGGGTCCTCCAGACAGACGACAACTTTTCTCTCCAGACCACGAACACGATGTCCACTCGCCACCCACACCACGTCACTGCGGGCCGTCACCACGTCCTCGATGTCATCATGATCCATCACCCGCACTGGGATACCCGCTTCTTGCAGTTCTGTGACCACACCCCACTGATCACTAACGTCCTTCCAGTGCAACACCAGCACGTCTCTCCACTGTAGACAGGGTGGTGTTGTGCCGCCACTGGTAGAGGTCAATGTTGTAGATGTTGTTGTGCTTCTCCCTGTCAACATGGATATAAACAATAGCATTGTGACGTCATCAGGTAAGCTGAGAGACACACGTCACTAACAGTCTTATTTACAAGACTGTCTCTCACCTGTTCGTTATTTATCACATAGGTAAGTGTTTAACTGTAAACAACGTTACACTACACAATACACACACCTACCTGTTACACCAACACTGAGACTGTGTAGGAAGCTGGCCACCTCACGACCGCACGTCATACAGTCACCTGGCCTGCCACCTGAGTGACCCTGACCTCGGTGATACAGTCGTGTGACTGGCGGGCCGTCTGTGTGGTCGGGCACACCTCGCTCTCTGTACCGCAGTACATGATGGTGTGCAGTGATCCTCACGTCCTGCTCGACTTCCCTGACGACGGCCGGAGGAGAGCGGAGGGGTCTGGTCAAATATTCCACTTGCCAGCCGACGGGTGTGTATCCATGGAAACAACTTGCCGCCCACAGATGGAGACGAGGAACTCGTGTCAGCAGCGTGTCACACAAAGTCTGCAAGTTTTTGATTCTGTAGTCAAGTCTGTAACATAGGATGTAGCTACACGCGTTACACTGTGTACTATTATTAATGAGGGATTCTGTTTGTGTATTATGTGTATAATTGTTACTAATGATGTTATCAAGTAAGTGATTTCACAATAATGACACGGGTTTCACAGACAGGTGACATGTTGAATGAAAGAAATTAAGGATGCACGGAATTGTAGTGAGCATGTATTGTGCCGGCAAAACGGGGTGCAGTTGTCGGTGTAATGCAGACCTGGGCAAAGACCGGCCCGCGGGCCGGATCCGGCCCGCCTCCTGTCTCTGACCGGCCCGCCCGCTGGCCCACCCGCCAGTATATATACTATATATACAGTATTGGGTAAAACTGATCGAGTTAACTATATTAGTCCGGCCCTCTAAAACCATTTCAATTTCTCATGCGGCCCGTTGGGAAAATTAATTGCCCACCCGTGGTGTAATGCGTGTTAGTTTTTGCGAGAGAATGTTCTAAAAGAATTTATAGCTAGTAGTCGGCAGCCTTACGGGGGCCTTTATTGCAAAGAGAGACTGGAAGTGCCGAGACACTCTAAGTGGAAGAAAGGCGTGGATGGACTACACCAGTGATGCCCAACCTTTTTCCGCCTGCGGGTCATATCCATTTCGGACAGCCGTGTCGCGGGCCATATCCATTTCGGGCAGCAGTGTCGCGGGCCACTTCTCCGCAAAAATACAAAAAGGAAAAAAAATAGAGCAGATACCATTTTTTATTAGAAACAAGTTGTACTTACCATTAATTATGTAGTAATTAGTGGGATATTTGAAGTTGTCTTCCCGAAACCAACTTCTGAATGTCGGGTGCATCGTAGAGACACCAAGTCGGAGCACTGAATCGAAATGTTCGTCCATCGAAAAAAAGATTGAGAGACGCCCCTACGTGGGGATAAATACTTCTTCTTCCTTTTTTTCGTTTTTTTTAAGGTCATCTTTTATTACTAACATGCCGATTTCCTGCACTGTGGGCAGAAGTTTCGCGGGCCGTAGGTTGTGCATCCCTGGACTACACAGCTAGTCGGCCATTATCAAGATAGCAGAAACGAGAGCTCTGTTCAAGAGAAAGCGTCTGCGTTAGCTACAGCGTCGTCGACCCTAGAGCCGACGTGGGACCCTTGGATGCCCGTCCCCCAGAGGAGGCACCTAACTGAGAGACTTCGACGGGGAGCCACGAGAGTTGCACTGTTTCCCCCAAGGGAGGTGTCCATATCCCGTGGACATAACCCAACACTGAACCGAGAGTCAGTGCTCAGCCACGACTTGCGAAAGTTTGCATCGTGCCGACCTTTTCAGGACGACTTCAGTGAAAGATTCAATTCTTGTGGAAGCAGCAAGAAAACTGTTGTCTCTGTGATTTAATTTTGAGGAACGTCAAATCTCAGACTGTGAGTACAAGACTGTGGGTTTATGGCGACTGCCGTTATCTGACTTTATATGGGAAGAAATTGACAATTTTTTTTTAGATTCAGTTAGAGATAGTATGAGCAGTGGAGGGTGAATGTGGGTACTTGAAGTTTTCTTTAAGAAGAACGTTAAGTGTGTTGGATAATAGTGTTATTAAATTTTGACAGGGCCTGTGTAGAGGCAGATTTAGTTTTGTCTTTGTCTAAGAATACGCAAATGTCACAGCTGAACGAGTGAGCGCTTGTACAGGTGTACATGTTCAGTTTGTGTGTGACAACGTGTTGCAACACAATTTGTGTAACAGCCGACTCTTCCATACAAAGCTATGTTGACAACACAACACCTCCATCAGGTGTCACAACTGTTGCGGAAACATCACCTGTTAAGCACCAAATAGTTGTAATCCAGTAAATGCAGACAACATCTACCTGTGTGTCTATCGTCACATCACACGCTGTACAACTCACCTGCGCTCACTCCTTACTTCATCAGCGATGACGTACAACGACCCTCCACTCGCCGCCTGTGACAAGTCGTTGACGGCCTTCTCCACGTCGTCACTGTCAGCAAGATGATACTGCAGGAGGTGAGGCTGACCGGGTGATACACCTGCTGACTGTTGTGTCTTTACTGTCTGCAGCAACAGGTGATACAACATGCTGCACGCTGCTAGACTCCCCCACCACGTGCTGACAACGTAGACGTGGTGACCACATCGCAGCCACTCTATGGCCATCAGCAGCAGCACCACAGTTTTACCTGTACCGGGCGGTCCGTACACAAAGAGTCTGGGAGGCGCCGTGTGTAGCAGGTGAACTTGCTCCGGGAAGAGTGTTATTACAGCAGTGTAGCACTCTCCTGTCCACCACACGGCCTCACCCAGGGTCTTGACACTCACACGTGGAGGACATGTGCATGGCACAGTCACTGTTGTCGCCGGACCACAGAACCTACAACAAACGAGTGTGACCATTTGATGTTTAAAAATTCTGGATAACCAGGCAATCCTCGATTTCTTTCATCTTTTTCTTTAGTATCTGTAGACTAACGGGCACATTTAGTGCTCTTAGTTTATTTAATCCCTTGAGTAGACAGTCCTGAAGTTTAGGAAAGGGTGATTTTTGGCATACTTTCTTTTTTTAGATAATCCTCCTCACTTACTTGCAACTTCTCTTACAGAATAGTGTTTACTTAAAAATTAGCACTTAAGAACAAAATCAAAACATAGCATAAGAGAGACAGGAATACAAATAGCATATTACAAATAAAAAATAACAACACCACTAGCGAAGAATAAAATCACAAAGAAAACGCAAAGAGGAAGAAAGAAGGGTGTGAAAAGGACTACACATTATGGGAAAGGATGTTATGAGTAATGTTTACGGAAGAGGTGTGTTTTCAGTGCACGTGTAAAGGATTCAATAGTGGGTAGGTGGCGGGTATGGAAAGGGAGAGAGTTCCGTTGTTTCGCTGCACAATAACTAAACATCCTGTGACCATAATTAAGTGTCCAGGCGGCCATACATATCAGTGCTGCAGGTGACAGACAGTACGACCGGGCTTCTGGCAGTGATGGTTGTCGCTGTTTTTAGGGTACACGCCGCCGGACGTTTAGCCAACGTATGTTTTGTCGACGGAGGTTTCGGCGCGGGGCACTTCATTTCGGCATTTCACGCGGGACCTTTAGCCGAAGTCAAGTGTGTGACGCCCCTTAGCTCACACATTTCTCTCGCCATTGTATCAAAGTTTTTTCTCAAAGCTGTTGCGCATAATCTGTGACAGTCAAAGTGAACTGTCTGTGAAGTCTGTGTGTAAAATTTGTTTGAAATAAAGAATTATTGTGTAATCTAGTAGTTACTTTCATTCTTTGAGAAGTAAGTAAGCTCTCTCTCTCTGTGACATAATGCGGCGAAACGTCTGTTGGCAAAACGTCCGCACACGGTTTTTAGCCTTGAAGACCTCTTGGTTTGTGCTACTGATGCTATACTCTCTGCATCATGTACAAACATACGTTGGCGCAGGTCGCCCTTCACGTGACACGCAACCACGTGACAGGATGTCACGCAGGTGTTAAACACAATGAACTTGAACTTTGTCGGTCTTGGGAAAGATTTTTGTGATGTCAAAGAAGCTTTAACAAACATGAGAGGGTCATCACATTTTACTCTTTGTTTCTTTTGTTCTGTATCCGGCATGATATTTATGCCCCTCCATGCTTTCTTTGCATTTTCCTCGCTAAGTCCTTTTCCTTCCTTGTTTTTGTGTTCCACCCTGAACGTATTTGCCTTTGCCCTGAACTTCTCTTTTTCTTTCATGTTCTGTTTATCTTCCTGCATAAAAGCTATCTCTCTTGATTGAGACAGTCTTTCAGCTCTTTACTCAGTCATGGTTTGTTATTCGGGTAGCTGCAGGTCTGCTTGGTAGTGATGACAGACTCTTTACAGAAGTTGATGTAAGAGGTGATCATGTCTGCCAGACAGTCCAGGCTGGTTCCACAGAGCGTCCAGGTCCTATACACCGTGTAGTTGATGGTTTACAATGAAGGAGCTGTGTGTATGTGGGTAGCAGGTAAACAATAATGTGGTCTGATCTGCTTATCTTGTGTGTTTCTGTGTGTGTGTGTGAGAGAGAGAGAGAGAGTAATAGATATGGTCTATTTGGTATAAAGTATTTGCTCGGCAGGGGATAGCAAGGTTAGATTTAAGCGAAAAGGTATCTTTAGACATCCATACATGTAGTCATGCCTGAAAACCCACTGGTAAGAGAACACAGATATATATCTCAGTATCCATATACCTTCACTGGTGCCTGACAACACACTGGCAAAGATACAAGGCCACATGTGAAAACAAACTGTAGGTCTGCTACTGCGTTTAGGTTTGAGTGTAATGTAACATTAAACACATGACACTAGTTACATCTGATATAATGAACAGGGTAGCATTAAATAAATAAGGCTAGTTAAAGAATAAGGAATTACACAATTGACAAATGCAATAAAAATGACACAGACACTAAAGAGTTTTTCCTAGTTGTTTAGAAGCTAAAGTTACAAGTCCCAAAAGGCTTGATTAATGATCTTATCCTCGACAGACACAATGAGGTAACAAGTGACCAACAGAGCCAATGACTTCATCACGACCCATGCTGTTTTCTGGACAACAAAATACTTACCAAAAATAATAATTTTTTTTTATATCATTTCATACATTTCTACATCTCACCTGGCTACCAGTGTCTTGTACACGTCACGTGTCATGTGACTGTCAGGTCCAGCCCCAGCCACACGTCGCTGCCACCAGTTTCCGAGTTGCCTCAGCACGTGACTACTGACGTCCCAAGGTGTCTTGGGGTCAGACAACTGATCACAGCACAGACACAGACCTGGGATGTCGGCGGGGTCTGTTGTTCCCAGACACAGACACAGGTCCTGTAATACAACCACGTGATCAAAAGAGCGTATTCTTTGACAGTTGTGGTGTGTAAACTAAGCAGCTTTTGAAAATTATAGTATCATCTGATGTCACCAGCCAGTGCTATCACCCTTGGTGGCTTGTAAGTGTGTAAGTGTGTGTGTATGAGTAGCAGTGTACTACTCGACCGCTACAGTGGAGCGCCTTTCTCAGCAGCACTCACCACAGAAGGGGTCATCCAGTGCATGACGATAGATTGTCTTCAAGGGAGATAATTGTTAAAGTATGTGAGAGAGAGAGATGTGGCCATATAAGATTACTCCACAAACTCATTCGGGCTACTTCTGAACGTAAGTCGCTTACGAGTAAAAAGAAAAACTGTATTTAATTGATCTGTAAAAAAGTGAAATGTACACAATATTTTAATTTCATGATGTGAAACAGTTTTTACTTGAGCTATGCGGGTGTCGCCGGAGATGTCCTGTTGAAGTTGACGAGCCGTGAGGTTGGGGAAAGCGATGGTCTTAGTGATGCGCAGACCGGGAGCGATGTCGGACACCAGGTGAGACAACATGGCCTCCGCCTTGTCCAGCTGTGACACAGCCTCTTTAAGCTTCTTTTTTATTTGATTATCTATTTCCTGCTGTGACATTTTTAGTTCCTGTAGGTTGTCACCAAATGTCTTCACCTCAAGTACGACCAAACCAAAATGTCGGTGAAGAAGAAGTACATCAAAGTCTCCTTGTTTCCAGTTTCGGGGCAGACACGACGGAAGACTGAGGGCTACAGGTAACTGGGCAACTGCGGCTGAGTAACAAGGTTCACTCAAGTACTGTCCGAACTTCAGCTGACTAAGTCCTACCAAAGCTTCTTTGTTCTCTTTAGACATTGTCTGCAGACACATGAGAACCCGATTCATGGCGGCATCGTCTCTGGTATCACTGTCCTGAACTCCAGTAGCTTGAGGACTGGGAGCCTGACCAGCAGCAGGTGGAGTCATCGCTTGTTTGCTGGACTGACCGGCCTTTCCAGGTGCTGGCTGAAGGACCACAATACTCTCACCAGCAATGGACTCTCTGGTCATCGGCACGCGGTTGAAGTAGACAGGAGGCAGGAAGTAGGCGTCAGAGTCGAGATAAGGGAACGCGGCCTCAACCCATTGTAACCAGAATGTCTGGGCTTGTTCTGATAATGTTAACTGCATCAAAACCGCTTTAGTACATGAAACTGAAAGCTTGACGTATTACTATAAGTCAGTTTATTTCAACTTTTCTTTGACAAACCTTTATCATTTACTTTTACATAAAACTATTCCAGTTTTCGGAAAGGAAATATAAATTACAAATTAAAAATTGTATTATTGTTTACCACTTAGTATAGTTCATGGTCAAATCGCTTTTTTTTAAATTGACACTTTTGCTTATATTTATACTGTTAGATCCTCATGTAGTTTTTATTTAAATAAATGTATAAACAAACAAACCTTTTGATTGATGAGCTTGACTGCTTCGTCGACCTGAGATGGAACACCACGTATGGTGACAACCTTCCTACCGAGTACAGGTGACGAGTTGACATCAAAGTTTACGTCAGCGCCTGACTGTTTGCTCACCTCGTCAAGTAGATGTATGTTTTCTGTAAAAAAAATATATTTTTGACTTTTGTATACAAAAATCTAGCCGACAGTTGCATTTGAAACTGTAATTAATACACCAAACTGAGAGGTAATTATAGTTTTCATGCTCCTAATCACTTGTAAAATGCATTTTACATTCACTACCTTTATTCTTAACCTCATCTCAGTTATATTATCTCTTTTGGTTATACGCCGTTCTCTAGAAAGTAAGAACAATCAGCATGTTGGCAATGAAATATTATTTTCTTTTGTTCGCTTTCTGTTCAACTATTCTAGTTTGCTCCTCGATGATGATCAACACCCAGGGTTGTCCATGGGACATATTTTTCTATCCCATCCCATCCCATCCCATCCCATGGCAATTTATGCCTGTCCCATCCCATCCAATCCCATGGGACGATTGCCATATTAATAACATTCCTATGGACAACACTGCGCATTGTTCACATGTTAACAAAGTCATGGCATAATGAAACTGGAATAAAAAAGTATATTTCCTGTGCTTAAAATGTCTGACAATGCAAATTTCAGCGTAAATTTATTTTACAATATCAAGTATCGACTACCATGGGAAATACAAATGTGTGCTGTCCCATCCCGTCCCATCCCATGGGACGTTTCCCATTCGATTCCCATGGGATTCCCATTCCTATGGACAACCCTGTCAACACCTAACAAATAGTACATATCCTCACCAGGCTTTGGTCAACAGAAGACCCCAGTGATCGAAGACAACAACATCCTTTCACAGATGTACTCAACCGATGGAAAAATGTTGCAAAGAATATAACTATTTCTAGCTGAATATAGACGATAATATCCTTCACTATTACAAAAAGACAATAAGCAAATCCCTATTCCTACTAGTTCTATGGGCAGAAGTCAAAAGGACGGTAGAAAGTTATAAAGGACGAAAGGGACTTTCCTGGGCTTAACCACGCCCCAGATGACCTACTCAATGAAGGTGAAGATGAAACAACAAAGGCCCTTACTGTTGTGTGCTGAAGTGTCTAGAAACGCGCAGAATGGTCCAACGAATGAAAGCAGTAATTTTTAATATTCTTTCTAGAGAAAGGAACCAGTCTAATCATCCAAGCACGCAAACTCATGTTGAAAGCAATACATAATCGTATCACCACTGCGACAGAAAAACTAATAGTAACAGAACAAACTTTGCAACTGTTGTCTTTTCTTTTGCAATGAGCGAAGTAAACGCCGCAAAATCTCTTTGTAGACTTGCTTATTGACCAATATATCATAGTAGGTGATAACAAAATCCCCGGCGAGGAACTGCCGTTTATTCAGGGTGTTGTGAGAAGTTGCACCCTGGCTGCTTCACAACGACAATACATCTACTGACACCAACCTGAGCATCCGGTAGTTCATGGCCGTACTGGAAAAAACACACTATTTACCTGATCTTGCTCAGTGTGACTTATCTTTTCCCCAGTCTCAAAAGGATCATCTGGGGACCTGTTTTGAATGCTTACAGGTTACAGACAGGGCTGTAACGACGGAGCTAAAGGGCATCTGAGATGAATAACTCCAGCAGTGCATCGAACTATGCCAGACAATGAAGATACAATGCATCTGACTTCATGGTGTTACAATAAAGGTTCAACAACGTAGTGAAATGAGAATTAATTGTTTGTGACACCAGCCCCGTTACATTGACACACACCTCGGAACATCATCAGGATACCTGCGAGGTGGATTTTAAGAAGTTGCAACTGAAGACACATTTGGTATACATGACCGTGAAAAGCATCTATCCCTGTACAAGTTAAGGAACGAAAAAAAGAAATATTTCTCAAAGAATAACACGAAAACCAAACTCACCTGTATTCTGAAGTAGTTCAGCCTGTTCGTCGGTCACGGCGTGTAGGTAAACTTCGACTCTTCCGCCGCCTCTAGAACTTTCTCCTCCAGGGCCTCCTTTCCAGCATTGTCCCTGTAATATTTATTACAAATTTACATGGTAACATCCTAGACTGAACTCCATATACACAGCTTGTCTCATAAAAATACGCATAAGAGTATATTTTACAATAATTTTTACAAATCATGAAAATTCTTTTGACCATTTATGCAAGTTGTGACCTCTTTCACCTTGACCCGTCTAACCCCAACAGACTCCCAGTCCTGGGTTGACTACACCTTGTCTCACCTGTTGTGAAGCAGACGGCGGGGGACCAGACATGGCTGACAGTGGTCTCCCCTCAGCAGGACCAAGTCTATAAGAGGCAGCGACTGTCGTCTGCGGTCTGTCAGGACAGGATATAGACTGTCATGTCCTCTCTGTGCTTGATGATGGCAGACAGCTAGGATGTCAAATATGGGCGACACTAGATGTAGTGAGATATTTATTGTCCAAGGCATTCCACAAGGCAACCAACACTATAGCCCTATCCCCACTCTTTCCTGACATCACCCATTATTTTTTTCCAAAACTTTTCGATAACCAAATACAACCAATTCTGTGAAATGTCTGTGAAATACGGGGACTTATTGCTCATATCAACATTATAGAAAACGTTTATCTGTTTACCATGAAGCGTTTCGTGGGCGTCACTTCTCGCACTCCAAATGCTGTAGTTTAGGGTTAAGGTGGATGATGCCAGCCTTATATATGTAGATATACAGATACATTCCATGCTGGCTTAGACTAACTCATCTCCCTACGAAGTGTGTATCTAGGAAAGCACTAGTAATATTAGAAAAGCTACTTCAAAATAATAATACAAAATGTGGCTGAACCATATAATGATAATACTGTACAAATTTAATTTTGGTATCGTTTGGAAAAATCAAGGCGTTGAGAATGTTAAATTTTTGTTGAAGGGAGTTCAAACTCGGGCTAATAGACTGTCATCAACAGGACTGACACGATACACTCACCAGTAGCTTATGTTTTCTGTATATTGTTTTAAAACAGCTTTATCGATTACTCCATATCTCTCACCTCATAAATAAACACTGTGAAGACACCTTACATTTACATCAGGTATAATGTATGTTCAGTGTCACAACCTTAGCTACTTTAAACAACAGTTCTCAATGCAATGTCCTTCTAGTTACAGTGACGAGACTAAAATTCACTTTGTGCTTGTTTGTCCTATGTATATCACATTTGAGAGAAAAGACTATTCCACAAAAGTTTGATAATTTTTATCTCACTTAAGATTTTCTGTACTTACGGTCGATAATAATCCAGACACAAGATGTCGCCTCGCCATTTACCTCTACAAAATGGAGGAATAAGGAAGTGACCCACTAGTCTTTACTTGCCCGGTGCTCTATTATTTATTATCTCTTGTCACAATGTAGTGGTACAAAGTCCACAAGAGATAACATTAACAGTGGGGTTTTTTATTTCTTGCTCGCTGCGTCATTCGACATAAGTCAAAATGTCAAAAAAAAAATTATCTCCACTGAGCTGATTTTTTGCCATCAAAACAATAGTAATAGCGGGACTGTACCCGTCTACTGCTCTCCTACTCTTTCTCAAATACACACACACTAACACACACTAACATAATAACACTAGCTCACTAACAGACACTAACACACACGCTAAATTAAACAACCACTAACATACCCACAAACACACACTTACACACACACTAATACTAACACACAAACACACACGCTAGCAAACACACTAGCTCTAGCACACACACTGTAATATTAACACACAGCTACGCACAAACACACACTAACCTTAACAAACAGACACACTAACGTAGACACTAACACATACAGACACTTTTGTTCACACACACACACACTCAGTCACTATCACCATGTAGCACACAAGGCTAAATGTAGTCTTGTCATTTTAACAAATGGTTTTACTGCACAAGATTTGCAAAAGACGGAATTTCGTTAGACCATGAGCAGAAGAAGGTTGCTGGTGTCATTTGAAGAGGCTTGATTTACCCAGTGACAATAGTATGTGCCTGATTTATGTTGATGATATTTATGTGAATGAAGCACAACTCATTGGGTGTGATCTGTTGACGACGATGTAGAGAAATAATATACTGAGACCAGTTGACAGTTAAACCGACAGTGATTTCCATTCGCCTAACTGACTTAAGGGGACTTCACTCTCTTGTTCTTCGATCTAAGTCTCCTCTTGATCTGTGTTGTTGTTGTGTATTTACACTCATTTGTGTTGCTCTTAGTTTGTCTGCACCATACCGTGTCCACCTACACACAACTTCCTATCGACTGCCTCCTTCTTATATCCCGCCATAATGATTTCTACATACAGTTCGCCGGTGAAAAGGTCACACAGTCGATACAGTGTGCTTTATCGTGAATAGAGCTAGCGATTGTATATATATTATACAGCTAGTGGTCAATATATCTTGCTGGGTGTAGTGCATCCTCGAAAATACTTACATACCAAAGATGTCATACACAGGAATGTGAAGGGTAGCCATGTTTTATCACCAGGTAGCCTACAGGTGTGTCTCACTGACTACACAACTCTCTTCCTTCTGATCGTTGTAAGGCAGCCAGTGCAAGTTATTTGGTTATTTGTTTGGTTATCGCTTTGTTATTTTATTATAAGTTAAAGGTTGACTACATCGATAATCCACACGTCAATATAAACAACTATCAATCATACAACTAAAGTTCAACATGTCACTTGCCGAAATCTACATGGCGTCACTCACAGAGTTACATATACGTCCTTGACGATATTCAAATATCATCAACCACAGAGTTGCAACACTACAGGTACATCCTTGAGATTCAACAAGTTATAACCATAAAGTCACTTTCCTGTCCTCGGTTTTATGAATCATCTCTATTATCCTCTTCTAAAGCTCAATAAATGGTAAAACCAAAAGTGTTTTACAATACTGAGAGTTGTTATCAGGCGGATGGGTAGAAAGCTAGCTTGGAGGAAGACTCCCTCCTTCCGAGGATTGTTATCTCCAACATTCCCAAAAACACAGAAGGCACGGACTGGTCCGTGATAGTTTACCACTGGCAGTAAACAATAACAGACTGAACACTTTAGTGCACGACACTGACATTACAGTTTGATGAGGACCATTGACAGCACATGTACAACATCTTATACACACAGTGACACAGATATCACACTGGTAGACTGAAACACGCACGGATATGATGATACAATAACCCCCACACACACCTCTGAAACAGACAAACTTGTTGACACTTGTTGTTTTGTAAATAAAGACACAGATTTCGTGATAGAAAAATCTGTAATGACGTCATATCTATGACATCATAAGGTGATGACGTGGTGATAGACTGAGAGTAGAAGAGGACAAACACTAAACGACGATTGTTGGTGTAAGAGACTGACACACGACTACAGCAGGTGACAGGTGTAACAGTGTCAGTGTCAGTGTCAGTCTCCTTCTAGCGGCTACTCGTCAGGGGAGACAATCACAAGATGTGACGTACAGCGGGACATGAGGTCAAGACGGAGAGAGGTAAAGATGTCGGACACCAGGTGAGACAACATGGCCTCCGCCTTGTCCAGCTGTGACACGGCGTCTTTCAGCTTTTTTCTCATCTTGACAATATCCTCCTGTGACATTTTAAGGTTGTTTGTAATATCACCGAACGACATCACATTGCAGACGACAAGACCGTAATGTCGGTGAATAAGAAGCACATCGAAGTTTCCCTGTTTCCAGTTGTGTGGCAAGTCAGGAGGCAGGCTGGAGGCTCGGGGTAAGTGGGCAGCCGCCATAGTAAAACCAGGTTCAGTCAGATATTGTCCGAAGCGGAGTCGTATGATTCCAACTAACACTTCTCCTGTCTCTTCTGACCAGTTCTGAAGACAGAAGAGAACTCGCCTCATGGCCGCATCATATCTCAAGTCACTGTCCTGAACAGCAGCAGGTGGAGAAATAAAAGCCGCAGCAGTCCTTTCACGTCGAAGCTTTTCTTTAATAAAATTCAACATAACTGTGTATTCTAGTGCTGGCAATTTTACCTGAAAATCCTGACCAGCAACTGTCTCTGTGGTCATCGGCACGCGGTTGAAGTAGACAGGAGGCAGGAAGTAGGCGCGAGACTCGAGGTCAGGGTACGCGGCCTCAACCCACTGGAGCCAGAATGTCTGAACTTCTTCTGCGAGTGTTGCCTGTACGAAGAGGACCTCAGTTTGTCTGACTACAATAACTTGCTCTTATTTTACTTTTGCATCTTGCTACTTAGTCGCATATGGAACAAAAATGTTGTTATTCTTAATTTCTAAGCGTTTTGAAGATCGTGTTACTTTTTTCTGGCAACTCGTGTTCACTGAAGAATCAAATTTTTTTAGTTTTTGCGTTAATTTTTCTGTTCATCACTCGTATTGTTATTTACTGTATTTATTGTTATGCACTACAACAGCTCGTCGTTAGTTGTTATTTTTGATTATCAGTTGTTATCATTCAATGTTACTGCTAGTCACTCTTGCTGCCTGCTGTTGATTGCAGCCTCTACTGTTTAGTGTTGATAGCTGTTTGTAACTCTCTGATTATATTGTAGTCACTACTGCACTAACCTGACTACCAGTCATCTGCCTGATGAGCCTGACGACCTCCTCGATCTGAGATGGGACACCGCGGATGATGACAATCTTCATACCTGGTACAGGTGACGGGTTGGGGTCAAAGTGTACATCAGCGCCTGTCTTCTTCTTGACCTCCTCCAGTGGACGCGCATTCACTGTGAACAAGATTATTTGTTATCACTGTTCTGTCGGGACATCCCAAACATAAGACATATCTTTTGGGACGATTTCACTGTGACCCTGTCCTGACCCTGCTGTACAAGTGTGTGTGTGTGTGTGTGTTTGTCTCATAGGGAAGATGTGTGCGTGGTTGTTTGTTATTATGTTTAGTAAATCACTTCTGTAAGCACTTTGTGCATATTGTTGCAAAAGTACGATTTAGATGCTCAGTATAATTATGTCTTTTTATCTCAATAATTAGACTCATCGTTATGATAATGAATTATCTCAGTTATCTCCACTCTCTAGAATTTGCTATTAAAGTGGTGAGAGGACGAACTGTCTTACAAACGAGGAGAGGACTTATCGTCTCGTGCAAGACCTACTCACATCGTTAAAGACAGACACGTGTGACGGACCTTAAGCTCCGTGTTTATCCACGAGCGGCCCTAGCGACCGTTACAAGTATTGGGACGAATAAATAAATAAAACTTTGCAATGAGTTCCACATGTCTATATTGTATTATCTTCTTAACTTGTTTTTCGTCTCCTTCGTTTTTTTCTGCGTCTTTCTGTTGTTCCTTTAGGAATAACACAACCGAAAGATAGAATGTACCTGTATCCATAAGTAGCGCAGCCTGTTCATCGGTCACGGCGTGTAGGTGAACTATGACCCGGCCACCACATCTAGAACCTTGTCCACCTCCTCCTTTCCGGGGCTTTCCCTGTGATGGTGGTTACACAGTTACAGGTGAACATCAGAGAATGAACACCGTACACACAGCTTGACATAGATACTTATAATGATGATGATTGATGATGATTGATGATGATTGATGATTGATGATTGATGATTGATGATTAATGATGATGATGATGATGATGATGATGATGATCTCTGGTATATCAGTAGTAAATGGCTCATTGTGCTGTAACAGTGACACACCAAATATTTTTTCACGTCAAACCACGCACTCAACACACGCAAACACCAAAACCTCTTCTCGCCTACATTATCACAAACACTAGTAAGTAATTTCTGTTTTTAAAATATAATTTCTATCGTTTTTATAAAGCTTAGGTTTAATTGCGTACCTCTTGCGCTCAGATGGTATAAAATAAATTTTTGATCATTGTTATCTCTTCAGGAGCATTTAAAGAAAGTCACGTGACAGAATTAAGCTGAATATTGTGCGTAAAATTAACGATGACTGATTACTATCATGTCCCCAGGTGTGCGTGTGTACAAGCATCTCACGACGGTCACCTTCTCGTTGATGTAACGGCTTCGTTGAAAGGCTCTACCAGTATAAATTTTGAATCTGCAATATTTACTTTCGTACTGGAGTAGTCTGACCATTGACCCAGTTGTGGTTCCTGAGATTTCCTCGTGTTCTGATTGTGACCAGACTTGTTTGGAGGAAGGTGATCTGCTTAATATTGTGTTACGTGTGTCAGTTATTGCTTTCATTCAGCAAATCTTTAAGTTTCGCGTCTTCAGATATTTTTTGCCAATCTTGTGAGTTGCGAATATTAATGTTCTTTGTATAAAGTAAATGTCTGAGTGTACATGATAAGTTGGAGAATATTACGAAGTTTTATAGCCAAAATGATTGTTAGATTTTTAGAACTGTATTTTTCACTCAAGAAATGATTTTTTTTTTCTGATTCCTTGACAAACACTTGTCCAGTCTGATTCGCCTAATAAACAGAGTATTGTTGTTACAACATCTGAAACGAGAGTCTGATAATGTTGTTTAATGATGAATAAATAAATTATTGCGCTGCTCAGACTCCGGCAATACTAGTCAGTAGAGGTTGTGTGGCTGTCATCACAACATACCCGCCAGTAGATGATGTCCTCTTTGTCTCACCTGTTGTGATGAAGGTGGCTGAGGTCCAGACATGGCTAGAGATGGCTTCCTTTCATACAACAAAGTAAGTTGCAGACAGAAAACCCATTTTGCTTCTCCTCAGCACTGAGTCAGATGGAAACTGCCAAACCTGAGCATCAGGGACCTGTTTAGAACAGAGATTTCATTGTTCTCCAGCAGTGTGAAGACAGTATGAGCACATGAGAATGGAATGAATATGTAGTTGTGTGAGCGACTTAAAGTTTCCGGAAGGGAAAATTCAGTTAGGACTAAAGCTTCAAGTCGGTTCAGGACTTGTTACAAAACATTCGTCAGCTCAGGACACACTGCGAACACCGAGGAGACTGCTACTTGTCCCCGCTCCCTTCAAGCAAAAAACTCCGTCACACAATAGCATCCAAAACACAACCACCACTCTTTCCTTTGTTCTCTCACAAAACTAATCCATCAACACTGGATTAAAAAGGTCGGCCGGGCATCTCTGGGGCGGCACGCCGACAAACAGACAGATGACACCGACAACCCCACAAATTGCTGTCTGTCACACCTACCTGCTCCACCAACATTTCCTGTCCCCTTCCCAGCTACAAAATCATTTAAAAAATATAACACAGCAGGTTTGTGACAACGAGAAAGCTAAATCAGCCCAGATTGCACAGGAAATGAAGAACTGTAAATATATAACTATATATAAAGAAGAAGATGAAGAGGAAGAAAAACGCAACTTACCTGCACTTGTTAAGTTTCAGGAATGAGTCACTGAAGACGCCCCCTAGTGATATTAGTGTGGAGAGATATGCTACAGTATCAGGTGTAGCATGCATGATGGTGCAGTATCACATGACACGTGCACGTGACACTTAGGGGAGATAAAGGTGTGCGCGCGCATGTGAGGACATTTTCGTAAATTAAAAGAGAACGTGAGATAGCGCTAGTCACGCATGATATCAAGTTATCAAGGACCAGCCTCGTGCGCATCGAAAGCTGAACTTAGATCTGTCCTATATGGGTTACCTATGTTGACGGCGGAGAGAACTCTGACAGCAACCAAGGGCCATAACCTTTAATAAAGGCAATGACTTTTAGCCAATGGCGTAGTACATTATCAGAAGCGCGCATATAACAAAAAGCTTGGCCGCCATTTGCAAACTTGTGTTTCTACACTTTTCGCAACAGGAATTAAGCTTCTTCAGCGGTCAATTCCAATACTGATACATGTCTTTGACACTTGGATAACAGTTCGTATAATTTATATACTCTAAAGTAGTATAGTTATTGAGATTTTCATTCCAGAAATGTCCAAGTTCAATGCTGAATATCATGATAAGATAAGAAAGATTAGAGTACACATTAACGCAATAAATGCAAAAGTTGTCCAGACAGAAGTAGAAATCGCACTCAGCAGTTCTGAACGCTTGCAGTTTGATAATTCTTTAGCCGTTAGCGATAACTGAATCAAGAAGTCTGGTCTCAGAGTCTTGTATGATTGCATCTATATTTAGTCCATCAAAGCTGTTTGAGTGTTCTGATCATTTGAACAGGAATCTTCTATGCCGCCATGTAAAACTCTCTTCGCAAGCACTTGAGCAACCAAAATCACTTTCACACAATTTGTCTTCCTGGCTTGTCTCTGTCACGACCACGTCACACACTGACGTCACCGCCTCACACACGGTGTTCACGCGCGTTAACAACACAAAACACAACGATCTGTCCGTGGGCTTCTCGTCTGATCTTTACTAAAAATAGCCCGCTGTCGTCTTTGCCGTAAGGTTTCTGTTCTTTTGTCTCTTACTTATCCTCTCTCTTGGAGGATAGATGGCAACAGGTCGTATACACACAAAAAGCAAAATAAAGATTAACTTACTTCCATTATTCCCGGTCCCTGTAACCACACGTACAGCAAGACCTTTCCTCTCACTCAGTTCGCCGCCTGTCTCTCTGTCTGTCGTCTGCTCTCTTCCTTTTTCTTTTCTCAAACGTCAAAACCCCAAAATTGCGTCAGATTATGACGTCAGATTATGACGCCAGACCACGACGCAGCAACCTCGCTCACACACGGGTAAGGGCGATAATCCCTGCCTACCTGTCCCTAACCACCTGCTCCTAACGGTCTCACTGCTGATTGACTTTTGCTTCTTGCTTGCAGCATGTAGAGTAGGGACAGATGCATTAATTCTTTCGCGAGACACAAGCCTCAAATATCTGTTGTTGGAAGTCTCAGCTTCTGAGCAAGAAAAATAAAAAATAAAAAGATACATCTACAGGAACATTTTGTTTACTCCAGGCCTGTTTACACATCCTTGTATACCGCAGACGACCACGATAACCGATCAGTTGCTAGCAAGCTTGTGTAACCACTGCTGTAGTAGGGTAAACAAAATGGCCGCTGAAGCAGCTCGCAAAAACTAATGACGTCATCACCTCATAATGTCATTATATTTTCTCACAACACGAAGTCCAGTCCCTGTGTTTTGTTTACACAATAACTAGTGTCAATAAAAATATCGTACGTCTACACACTGGGTCTTGTTTACACAACGACAGGGTTTAAGTTACAAAAATTGTATTATCTACTTTTCATCGTCTGCAGTAAAATAATCATTCTCGAATATATTATGTATTGAGGCGATCTTCTTTCAGAAGTATGTGTGTAGTAGTAGTAGCAGCAATATGTAAACATGCGCGTTTGCGTGTCAGCATATACGTGAGAGGTGTGTGTCGTGTTTATATAAATGTTTATGTAAGAGCGAGACAGCAACAGACGTATGTAAACTTCGTGGTTATAAGTTTAAAACACGATGTTGTCTACTGTAAGTGTTAAACAAAGGTGTCAGGACTCGGACTAAACACAGACACAAGTCGTTCATCAAAACCCGTTGAGTGGTTCACTAATAAGAAGACAACAAACACTACCGGACTCAAGGACACAACACAGATTTTACACGAGAAGCTCTTTTACAATAAAAAAATATTAAAGAGTTTTACAAATATTGTTCTAAATCGTCTGCAAACGTTGCATGGGCGTTTTATTTTTTTTTTTACATAAATATTTTTCTTCTTTCTCTCAATAGATGAAAAATGTTCTATGCAAGTTTAAAAAGTGATGACCACAGAATCTCTCAATCAGCTTCAACTAAACTCCAAATGTTTACAAGCAAACAACGGATGTCATGATGAAGGAAAACTACAAATTAATATTTTTCTCAAAGTGGACAGGTCTTTAAATAAACTGATATAAACAGAATGAAGGAAGAGACCGAAATGATGACAGCACAGATCAGAAGAAAACAAATTGTTGTTACAGACGCTCTGAACGTTTATCAATGAACATGTATTGAATAGTTCACTTGCAAACTTACTGTACTCGTGTACATTACACAGGTGTTCAAAATAAATACCGTCTAACCCGTGGTCGAGTCGTCTTAACCCAGCGTTCAAGTCGACCTGTTGAGTCACGTGATCACACTATACAACATTCTTATCTCGCTGTACTTATTGTGCTCACCACAGTAGTCACACATGTAGCTTTACATTTGTGTAATCACACAGATCCGCTATGTTTCCATGACTAGCAAAGCATTGTGGACCATCGGTTAGTCGCGGCTCCTACAAATGCTGGCGTCTGTCAGTCCGTCCATCTTTGTTTCTCAGGGAAGAGAACAGAAGATCCCAAGGAGGGTTTTCACTTCAATTCTAGTTCTTAGTCATGGCCTATTAATGTTATACTAATATTATTTTTTTTTCTTATTGATAAAACATGAATAAGCATCATCAGAAGTGAATTTGTTTTTCACAAGGAAAATGAAATGATGAGAGTAATGTCCCTTGGTTTAAAAGGCAGGAGAGGACCAGCTGTCTGTCGTTTTGTCTCATTTATGGATCTACGTCGAGTTTTGGTTTCTCCTACTTATATGTGATGTTTGTTGTCTCCTACTCACCTGTGATGTTTATTACACCGTTTGCGTCTTCTAAGGATGGTTTTTCTTCTTGTGCTGCGTCACTTCCTACAGCAGACATCTTTCTCCACTAACGGCTACTGTCTCCTCTACTTCCACCTTTGGACTTTGGACTGAACTTCGTGTATCCTTTACTGACACTTGTAGTTGCTTTAGCATTGGGGACCAAAGTGGACCAAATTACACCAGTGTGGGCCAGTATGGACCAGTGTGGACCATTGTGGACCATTGTGTCTAAATACTGACAAAAGTCATGTCAGACAAATCAGACAAAAACATAGAGTTAGTGGTCACATATTATTTGTGTATAGACCTAGTGATTGTATATATATAATAGAGCTAGTGGTCACACATACCTTGCGGGAATACTTACATACCAAAGATGTCATACACAGAAATGTGAAGGGTAGGCACGTTTCATTACCACGTAGCCTAGAGGTTGTTGTCAGCTTTTCTTTTTTAGATGAAAGACACTGCTCGTTAGGGATTACCTTCTGTCGCCTGCTTCCTGAGTGAGCGGTGTTATCTTCATCGGTAGCAGCGCCTCTTTCTTTAGGTTTAGTACTCGGTCTGTAATCTTACTTCTTGTGATGTGAACTATCGAAAACAAACACGTGTCTTTGTTTGCTGGATGAGGTCTACTTTGCTTTTACATTTTATTGGCTGCCTTCTCTCACTGTCGCCCCTCTATTCCTTGGGATTCTGTAGTTTTCTGAGAAGATACAGTCATGGTACGTTCGCTAGTGCTAATTTAGATATTTGTTCATTTTTTTGGAGACCTTTTATTAAAACAAAAGGAAACATACAACACAAGAACAACCACCACCACAGCGCAGTTCACCGCTCTAGCAAAGTGACCCCAAGACACAGTACAGCTGCAGTCAAACATACAAGTGTTTGTTGTGTCTACATCAATAAATCTCTTAACTCAATGAACAATATTTTGATGGACCACTCGTGTCTGTATTTAGTCACAGAGTTCTGTCCCCTTTCTTTACCACTGGCAGTAAACAATATCAGACCGAACACTTTAGAGCACTACACTGATATAACACCCTGTTGAGGCCCTTTGACAGCACGTGTAGAACCTCTTATACACACAGTGACAAAAATACACTTGTAGACTGACACATTCACATATACACACCTCTGAAGCAGACAAACTTGTTGACACTTGTTGTTTTTGTATACAGAGACACGGACCTCGTGATGTAAAAATCTGTAATGACGTCATATCTATTACATCATGTGATGACGTGGAAGAGGACAAACACTAAAAGACAATTGGTGTAAGAGACTGACACACGACTACAGCAGGTGACAGGTGTCACCTTCTAGAGGCTTGTCGTCATGTGAGATAGTCACAAGTTGTGACGTACAGCGGGACATGAGCTCAAGTCGGACAGTGGTAAGGTTATACTTTTCTAAATACATAGTTCTATATAAACCGAGATCACTATTCTCCAGAGAGACGACAACTTTTCTCTCCAGACCACGAACACGATGTTCACCCACCACCCACACCACGTCACTGCAAGCCGTGGCCACGTCCTCGATGTCATCATCCTTCATCACTCGCACTGGGATACCCGCTTCTTGCAGTCCTGTGACCACACCCGACTGATCACTAATGTCACGCCAGTACAACACCAGGACGTCTCTCCACTGTAGACAGGGTGGTGTTGTGCCGCCACTGGTAGAGGTCAATGTTGTAGATGTTGTTGTGCTTCTCCCTGTCAACATGGATATAAACAATAGCATCGTGACGTCATCACGTAAACTGAGAGACACACGTCACTAACAGTCTTATTTACAAGACTGTTTCTCACCCGTTCGTTATTTATCACATAGGTAAGTGTTTAACTGTAAACAACGTTACACTACACAATACACACACCTACCTGTAACACCAACACGGAGACTGTGTAGGAAGCTGGCCACCTCACGACCGCACGTCACACAGTCAACTGGAAAGCGTCCTGAGTGACCCTGACCTCGGTGATACAGTCGTGTGACTGGCGTGCCGTCTGTGTGGTCGGGCACACCTCGCTCACTGTACGGCAGTACACAACCTTCTATATTGATCCTCTCGTCCTGCTCGACTTCCCTGACGACGGCCGGAGGGGAGCGGAGGGGTCTGGTTAAATATTCAACTTGCCAGTCGGCGGCTTTGTATCCATGGAAATAACTCGCCGCCCACAGATGGAGACGAGGAACTCGTTTGAGCAGCAACTCACACAAAGTCTGGAAGTTGCTCATTGTGTAGCCAAGACTGTAACATAGGATGTAGCTACACACGTTACACTGTGTACTATTATTAATGTGTAATTCTGTTTGTGTATCATGTGTAATATTGTTACCAATGATGTCATCAAGTAAGTGATGTCACAATAATGACACGTGTTGCAACACAATCTGAGTAACAGACGATGCTTCAAAACAAATCTATGTTGACAACACAACACCTCCATCAGGTGTCACAACTGTTGAGGAAACATCACCTGTTAAGCACCGAATAGTTGTAATCCAGTAAATGCAGACAACATCTACCTGTGTGTCTATCATCACATCACACGCTGTACAACTCACCTCAACTCACTCCCTACTTCATCAGCGATGACGTACAACGACCCTCCGCTCGCCGCCTGTGACAAGTCGTTGACGACCTTCTCCACGTCGTCACCGCCATCAAGGTTATACTGCAGCAGGTGAGGCTGACCGGGTGATACACCTGCTGACTGTTGTGTCTTTACTGTCTGCAGCAACAGGTGATACAACATGGTGCACGCTGCACGACTCCCTATCCACGTACTGACAACGTAGACGTGGTGACCACATCGCAGCCACTCTATGGCCATCAGCAGCAGCACCACAGTTTTACCTGTACCAGGCGGTCCGGCGACAAAGAGTGTGGAGGCCCGCCGTGTAGCAGGGAACTTGCTCCGGGAAAGTGTTATACAGCAGTGTAGCACTCTCCTGTCCACCACACGGCCTCACCCAAGGTCTTGACACTCACACGTGGAGGACTTGTGCATGGCACAGTCACTGTTGTCGCCGGACCACAGAACCTGGTGTAAAAAAATGCATCACACACATTGTTTTGATAAAGTAAATACACAGACAGGAAAAATAACAGTGTACAATAAATAGTCATCTTTGTCTTTCCTAGACAAAGTAGCCTTGTGGCATCTGAGTGTCATAAACCTGCTATTTGTCCAAAATAATTTGTCTATTTTTAAGAAAATTGAAGGGAAAGGGAAAACGTAGTCACAGCGTAGGAATGCACTGAAAGTTTGTAGGTCTGCGTGGATAGAAGTTTTCTGTCATAGTACCTGCACATAGTCCATGTCGTATCGTAAGTAAAACATCGCATTTAAGACGATATATTTGTTGAAAATTATATGTAGCCTTCATAGACTTCCAGAAAGCCTTTGACTCTGTTTCTCGTCTAAATTATATGGCAGTGCTGTGGAAAAGGTATTCGGGGGAAATTGCACCGGCTTTAAAGAGCATTTACACAATCGTAAAGGCACGTGTACGTTCAAGCTAACCTCTCTGATTTTCTCTACTGTCCTAACGCCTAAAACAAGGAGAAAATAACCAGCCCTATTTTATTTTCACTATTCATTAACGAATTGGCACATGATATAATTCAGAGCGGTAAACATGGTATACAACTTCACCAGATCTTATACAAATCTCATTCTGTTGTTTGGCTGATGATATATATTATTTATCAGATACGCTATTGGCCTCCAAAATCAGCTAAAGACACTCTATCCAGAAGTTCTGAAGAATTAAGCCTCACAATAAACCTAAAAAGCTCAAACATCATTGTATTCAGGAACGCTCGCGGTCATTGGCAGGCATGAGAAAAACATGTAATGTAACGCACTGAAAGATGAATTCCTATAAATATCTGTATTCTTTTCGACAGACTGTCCTTTCGCTACTTTCAGTGATCTGTCAATAAAAGCAAAACAAGGCGTCTCAAAATTTTCAAGACTCTTTGGAAAACCTGGGAGTTACAATCCGAACCTTCTGTTGCTATTTGATAAGCCGAATAAGACCATTGCTTTGTACGGATCTGAAAATCTGGGGCCTAAAACTCATCTTCCTGTGGCGAGTACATACCTTTGCACTAGAAAAATTGTTAAATGTTAGCCCCCCAAAACTCCAAACCAACAGTATCTCATGGTCTATGGTGATACTGGTAATTTCCTCTTCTGATCCAAAATTGCGAATACTGGTTACGTGACAAACTGAACTCACAGCGATACCACGGAAAGTCATAAATATGTGTGTTGCAATCACTCGATAATAGAGGAAGGTTTTTGCTGGGTATCAGAAAGTGTGTACGACTCCATACACTCGCGTATCGGTTTTGGATATCATGTTGATGAATCAGGTGTACAGAAATGTGAACTCTTCCTTCGAGTATTTAAAGCACACGTCTTATCGACTGTTACAAACAAGAACTGCTCCATTCAACATGTTCAGCAGACAGTTCTAGGTTTCCGTTATGTTGCATACTTTAAAACCACAGCGCTCTACAGATAAAAAAAACTCTTATCTGCCTATTGTAGGTAAAAAATAAGAATGGATCTGAGAGATTCCCTAATAAGATAACCCGGTATGGAAAACTTTCACAATGACTGAAAACTCATTGCGTACAGATACGTGATCTGACTACAGAGCCAGACCTCAAATGCCCCCATTGTCAGACCAGCGCACGGAGATCGATGAAATACATCTTTCCATTGCCATCTTTAGAGACCTGAGACTTACATTTTGCCCAATCAATATAGAAACCAACCATCATATTTTACCAATTGAATCTTTGTTAATGATGCTATACACACCTTAACTGTCTTGCTAGATACGTACTAATGCTTTAAAAACGTCGTAAAGTTCAAAGTCACGTATTGTTAATTATCTTATCTGTATTTTATCTTCATGTATGCCATGATTTACGATATGTTACCGACATACTTAGCAACACCGAAAGTGGTTAACGCTACCATGATATAACATAACAAGCTGTACTCACTCACAAACTGAAATTTGTTCAAACGCCACGTGGCCTGATTATAGGCAATAAAAAATTTCGTTCGTTCGTTTCGTTATGGATTACGTATAAATTGTTTGCCCAGTTATGTTTTACCTTGTGTTTTAAGTGTATTTAAAGTGAATTTATTTTGTGACGCTAGGTCTTTATGGACTCAAGGTGGACAGCAGTCCCTGACAGGTTTGTTTTGTTGGGTTCATGATTTAATCTCGAGCTTCAAGTCTATAGCGAGAGCTATTCAAAAAACAGTTTTAACTACAGAATGACCGCTTACACGTATAACTAGCCATGTGCGCATCCTCCTACAAGCGAACAACAAATGACTGTAATCAGAACTCTACAGAAAATGTCTTCAGCGAGAAACACGAGTTTCATTTTGAAAGACAACTGCAATCGAATGTCTGGAAATTGTACTATTCTTCGGTTTTGTTTTTTTTTCTTTAGTAGACTTTAAAAAGTTTGATTTCAAGGTTACAAACTAGTGCTACCACGTCCTATGCCTGACTGCTGAGACTTTCTCCATGCTTACAGTGATGGAAAATAAAGT